>NW_026705106.1:1012500-1284069 GCF_029867415.1 Vicia villosa | reverse complement strand
CTTCCAAAAACACCTCAAACTCAGAATCATCATCTCACCTCCATATATGCATATAAAGAACCTTATCATGCCAAAATCCACACAAGCTCATTTCTGTCCAAACTAATGCTTCTAACACATCCTATATACCATATATAAGCTATCCCAATCATCATCCCTGACCTGTAACTCCAAAATCACTAAGCTTGATCCTCACATGAACCATACTGCAGATCGAGTTCCATGGAATGATCCAGATGTTTTCAATCCACTCCAGGCATTCAAACACCTTCCCTAAGGTCCATTGAAGCTATCCAGATCATCAAACAACTTCTGTAACACCTCTACTGAAGAATTCGATTTCCAGTTTTGCCATTTTTGAGGTAAGTACACTTGAACTTCAAACTCTATTCTCCATGCATCATAAATGAAATATGAACATACCATCTTGTTTCTGCACACATGAGGATCATTAACCCTCAATCAATTGCATCATAACTTGCACATACGCGATTTCAGATTGAATCATAAGATTAGGGTTCTTCGTGTTCATCAGAGAATTAATGATCTTAGAGTGAAAATAAATAAAATTAAATGATACCATCATGTTCCTTGTGAAAAATCGAGCAAGATAGGCTATTCACTTGATCAAAATGATTCAGTTTTCAGATTTTTCAAATTCAAGTTAGGGTTGTGTTCTTGGCGCCAGATTTTGAAACTGAAATTAGGAATTGATTCAAAATATAATTCATTCGTTGCAAATGTTAAACAGACCACGCGCGTGGTCCAATTGGCAAGTGTTTTAGCTGGTGAGAAAGAGGGCGTGGGTTCAAGCCCTAGTGGAGACAAAACCATTTTTTTACCACTTGTTTTCTTTATTTTTTTACACAACTTCATCAATTAATTTAACCAATCAAATTAACTCATTTTAATTTCATTTTTTGTACACTTCTCATTTAATATATGTATTTTATGAATACCAAAAAAAAATCACCAAAAAATATTTATTTAATACATTTTTAAATAGGTTTAAAATGACATGTTTTTAAGTGTTTTTTAATACTTTAAATTTTGTTTTTCATTTGATTTTTCAAACCTAATCACTTGTAAATATTTTTGTGATCAAACCCTAATTTTTTAGGTCTTAATTAAGCATTAAAATTTGATTTTTACTTAATTAAGTTGACTTTTGTCAAATTCAAATTGTTTTAAAACAAACGATCATTCTTTTCAAAACAATAAACCATTTCTTTTTGAAACTATTGATTAAATCTTTTTAATTGATCAATTGATTTTCAAAACGATGTGGGGCCTCTCGAATATTAGAGAGTATAAGTCCCTTCCGTTTTTCTTTGTACAGTTTTTAACAGAAAACTTTTTCCAAATTGCTTCCAAACAGTTCTTTCAAAAAAACAAATCACACATCTTTTTCAAACCATCCACCCTATTTTATGAAAATAAAACAGGGGCCTCTCGAATATTAGAGAGTGTAAGTCCCACTTCTTTTCTTTTTGTACAGTTTTTTTTAAACAGAAAACTCTTTCAAAACAAACTTTCAAACAGTTTTTCAAACGACGCGTCTGTAAATAAAAACAATCAACCATGTTTTGTAAATAAAACACGGGCCTCCACGTAGGTATAAGTCCCAAGCCCTTTTGTACATACCCATTCATGTACATGAAATTAGGTATTTCATTGTACACACCGTTTTATACATATCTCGATCAGTTTGATTTTTAACTTTGAATAACAAACCAAAATGAAGGTTTCTTTAAATCTTCCCAAAAATACCATGGGCCTCCATGTAGGTATAAGTCCCAAGCCCCTTTGTAAATACCTGTTTACATAGCTTTGAATAAATTCAAGTGGACCTCTCCTCGAGTATGAGTCCCGAGCCCCTATGTATACAAATGGAGCATGCTTACAGGTATATTTCCTTCATAAACTCCATTATATACACACACTCTGTCATATATAATTGTTCATATTTGTTCATGCACTTGTTCATGTTTGTTTGTACTTGTTCATACTTGTGATTGTGTTATATGCTTATTCAACTTAGTACAACACTAGGTTCCCCATAGCCTCCTATTGGGCTTCGTGCAAAGAATCTCCACTAGTTTAGGTTAGGACATAGAGTATGGTTTCCCGGTGAAATCGCTCTAAGAGCTCAAACCAACTATACCATGCCTCCCCTTGGGCTTTGTACAAACGAGTGACCCTCCCATAGCCTCCTCTTGGGCTTACAATGCAAGGACCCTGGATTGTCCCTCCCATAGCCTCCTCTTGGGCTTACAATGCAAGGACCCTCGGATAGCCTCCTCTTGGGCTTCGTACAAGGACCCACGGGCTTCTTATAAGCATCCCCAATATCCAAATCAAATACCCTAGGAGATTAGACATTTTTCATCTCTATGCTAGGAGTATCTCTTTTATATCATCACAAACAATCAATCAATCAATCAAACTTTTTTGCCACAAGGCTGGCTAATCAATCCAACTTTCTTTTTGCCACAAGGCTGGCTAATCAATCAAACTGTTTTACCACCGTACTGGATGATTAATCAAAGTTTTTGTCACAAGGCTGACTTCATTGAAACTTTTGCCACAAGGCTGGCTGATTAATCAAAGTTTTTGTCACAAGGCTGACTTCATTGAAACTTTTGCCACAAGGCTGGTTAAACAAAAACATCTTTATCATTCTAAGCACCCTAAGTGGCATGGCCCCGGGCTTATAATGAAAAGATTTTCAAACAAAATCAAACAGATGTATGTGATGATATAGATTAGATACATCTATCATTTAGACGACATTTGTCTATTTTTCCTTTGCTTCCACTAGCATAAGTGGGAACTACGATTGCTCTGACTTTCTCAACATCCCTTTGAGAATACGTAGGCACAAGGTCGATCCTTGGCGAGCAAAACAAAACAAAAAAAAAACCATTCAAACCTTAGCACCCGTAGACCCCGAGCTACAGATGCTCTGATTCCCTCTAAGGGATATGTATGCAGAGGATCGCGATGATCTTTGCGAGCATAATCAAACAAACACCTTAGGTCCCACCTATTTCACAACAGAACCTTCACCGTAGCATAGAATAAAAAACAATAAAGAACCCTGTAGAGTACTACAGATACGTTGGGTGCTAATACCTTCCCTTCGTATAACCAACCCTCTTACCCAAGATCTCCCCCCACTTTTAGGTTATTGCAGCTTTTTTCCTTTTCCTCCTTTGGAAATAATAAAAAGTTTGGTCGGTACAAAAGAAAAATCATTTTTTGAGCACTCGAGCCCAAAGAAGGCATCAGGTGTCTCATCCACAAAAAAGAGGAACAAAACGGTTTTTCGCCCGCGACAACATGCAGTCAAACACCTTTTGAACCTCTTGTATGCATCCCCCAATGATTCCCCCTCTTTTTGTTTGAAATTTACGATATCATATCTTTTTCGGATGAACACCGAAGCAGGAAAATATTCATTGAGGAATGATGTTTCAATCTCTTGCCATGTCGTGATACTTGCAGCCGGAAGTGAGTAAAACCACTCCTCTGCGTCATCAGTAAGTGTAAACGGGAACATAACAAGTCTCTTGGCTTCCTCTGAATGACCTTCGATCTTCAACGAAGTTGTCGTAGTGAGAAATCTCTGAAGATGCTTATTTGCATCCTCGTTTATTCTTCCGGAGAACGGCTTGCTCTCTAACTGGCGAATGGTGGATGGATGCAATTGAAAATGTGCCACATTCACAGGTTGATTAACAATAGTCATCCGGTTGGGGTGAGCATTTGCCCCTCCATAGTCCCCTAACAATCTTTCTGCAGGAGGTTGATTTCCAGCCATGTTAACTGGTTCCTGAACTACCTCCCTGTCAAAGTCAGAGTCACTGTGCTCCGAATGCACAGACACTTCGTCGTCGCTTTCCTGATGTGGAACACTAAGAATTGCACTTGGTGCTGCCAGTCTTTCAATTCTTGCCTTGCGGCGTCTCTCGTGCAGAGCTCTTTCTGGTTCTGTGTCAAAGGAAAATTTAGCTGAGGTATGACCTTGCATAAACAGTTAGACAACAGTTAGAACAGATACAAGACTGCAACGAAATTAAAATTAACAGATAAAAATAAAATTTTGGTCGCAGAGCAACAAAATTTCAATTGACTTAAAGTTCGGCTTATAGTTTGGCAGTCCCCGGCAACGGCGCCAAAAACTTGATCGGAAAATAGCAAGTGTACTACTTTTGTTACCGATGTAGTTATTAAAATGGAGTTGAATCCAAGTATCGATCACAAGGACTGCGAATAAAGTATAAGCCAGTACTAAATTTCAATTGAACAAAAAGCTATTGTTGGTTTTTTTTTATTCGCTTGATGAAACTACTAACTGTTTATAATTAAAAACGATAAGTAAATGATGATTTGGTTCACAAATGAGAAAGCATGCTAAGGTAGATGTATAAATCTTATGTAACTCCTTGAAAACACCGTTGTTCATGAAAAGATGTGACCACAATTGAGTATCAATTCCATAAAATAGTTTTCCCTAATTCCTTAGTGGAGAACTTCTTAATACTTAAAAGTCAATTTCAATTCCTCAAAAATTGATTTTAGTATTAAGGCATTATGCATCGTGTTCTAGAATGGATGATCACTATGGTGAAATCCTTATTCCTAAGCGATTTACCGGTAATGTTTTGATTCAAAACGCATTAGAGTGGTGTGTCAAGCCTAACCCTAATCATAGATCAACAAAATATTTTCCAATACAATGAAGCATGAAAATCTTTGAATCATAAACTCAAATTATAAAAACATCAAATTCATCACAACGGTTTTAACAAGTCATTACATGAAAAGATTTAGAGACATCACCCTAGCATAAAATAGTTTAGCTACTCATAATGTTTAAGAAAATAACAAGAGTAATTGAAGTCATTACAATAAATTATCGGTTTATATGATCTCCAATCGCGAGTGCTCTTGAAGATCTCTTCCGAAACCCTTGACTCTTCTTTCTCTGTAATTCTCTATGCTCAATGATCCAAGATGCCTTCACACTTCTTCCCGTTAGGTTTTAGTAGTGTTGGCTCACTTCCTCCGCATCCGAAAGGTCCGAAATACCCTTAATGAGATCCATGCTTTCAAAATTACAAAACTTGAACATCTGCCCGCGCCTAACAACACGGTCCGTGTGCAGGAACACGGGTGCCCGTGTTGTTCCTCTGGTCAGCTCTCAAAAAATTCCTTTCCACGCACCTTTCCACACGGGCCGTGTGCAGGAACACGGGTGCCCGTGTGAAACCTCTGTTTTGCTTCTCAAAAACATCTTTCCAGTCATCTTTTGACACGGCCCGTGTGCATGCACACGGGTGCCCGTGTGAACCTTCATCTTTGGTTCTTTCAGCTTCTTTTTTCGCCCCGAAGTGTCCTAAGTTCCTATCTCATTCCTGGGTCAACCTGGCCAACAACAAACTAACAACCAACGCATAAAATGGCACTTTTAAAAAACTTAAAACACACTAGCAAGCAAAACTCAAACAACCGACAAATTAAGAAACTAATAATAAAACCTATAACAATGCCACTTAGTATTACCAAGATTATGACTTTTGGTCGGAAAAAGGTGCGGAAACTTACTAGAAATGGTGACCGATCACTGAGCTCAATCGTTTGGATAACCCATACTTTGTGTGTGGCAATTTGAATGATTGTCACTCTTGTAGAATTACACCCCGCCTTTTGGTCGGAGGGAACCAAGTAGTTCTTACGTTCCATATGTAACAATACCTCTTTCAAAGACCAGTGTTTACTGGCATCATCTAATAGATTCTAGTTGTCACCAGTCTTCTCTTTGTACTTACCTTTTGTGAGTCCCCTTACTGCCTTTTGCATAAGGGATATCTCTTGCTTCTTGCAAGTTTGCCTTGGTTATTTTCCCGTATGCTGCGTGCAGATTAGAGTGCAAATGAGGGTGGGCATTCAACCCATCTCATTTTTCAATCATTTGGGTAATCATACTTGGTGTGTGGCAACTCAAATGAATGCCACTCTTGAAGAGTACACCCCGCCTTTTGGCCTGAGGGATCCATGTAACTTTTATGCTTCGCAAGCATCAACATCTCCGTGAATGTTCAGTGGTTACTGTCATCCGCGTGTCGAGTCTAGTCGTTACTAGTCTTGTTTTGGTTATTTTCCTGCATGCCGCGTGCATAATAGAGTGCGAATAAGGGTGGGCATTCAACCCATCTCATTTTTCAATCATTTGAAATCCATACTATGTGTGTGGCAATTCGAATGATTGTCACCCTTGAAGGGTTACACCCCGCCTTTGGCCTGAGGGATCCATGTAATTCTTGCACTCCGCAAGCATCATTGCTTTCTTGAAAGTCCAATGTTTATTGGCACCCCTTAATTGAGCCTAGTCGTTACTAGTCTTCTTGCAGTAAAGTCCAATGATTATTGGCATAGCTTTCAAGCCCGGTATTTGCTGGCATCCCCTGATTGAATCTAGTCATTACTAGTTTTTCATTTCGTGTCAAGTCCAATAGTTATTGGCATCGCTTTCAAATCCAGTGTTCATAAACATCCTCTAGAGAGTCTAGCCATGGCTAGTCCTCCTCAATAAAGTCCAATGATTATTGGCATACCTTTTCAGATCCTGAGTCACGCTACGGTTGTGTCTCTTTTTCAAAGTCTAACTAAGGTTAGCAATTTGGTGGAGTCATCTACGGATGGTTTCTTCCTTGTAGAGCCACGCTACGGTTGTGTCTCTTCTTCAAAGTCTAACTAAGGTTAGCAATTTGGTGGAGTCGTCTACGGATGGTTTCTTCCTTAAGGAGCCACACTACGGTTGTGTCTCTTTTTCAAAGTCTAACTAAGGTTAGCAATTTGGTGGAGTCGTCTACGGATGGTTTCTTCCTTGTGGAGCCACGCTACGGTTGTGTCTCTTCTTCAAAGTCTAACTAAGGTTAGCAATTTGGTGGAGTCGTCTACGGATGGTTTCTTCCTTGAGGAGCCACGCTACGGTTGTGTCTCTTTTTCAAAGTCTAACTAAGGTTAGCAATTTGGTAGAGTCATCTACGGATGGTTTCTTCCTTGTGGAGCCACGCTACGGTTGTGTCTTCTTTTTCAAAGTCTAACTAAGGTTAGCAATCAGGATCGGATTCCCCTACGGCTGGTTTCATCCTTGTTGAGTCGTCCTACGGCTACGTCTCTTTTTGAAGTCTAACTAAGGTTAGCAATCAGGATCGGATTCCCCTACGGCTGGTTTCATCCTTGTTGAGTCACCCTACGGCTGTGTCTCTTTTTGAAGTCTAACTAAGGTTAGCAATTTGGTAGATTCCCCTACAGCTGGTTTCTTCCTTTAAGAGTCGTCCCACGGCTCGACTCTTTTGTTCAAAGTCTAACTAAGGTTAGTGATCGGAAAAATAGCAAGTGTACTATTTTTACGAAGTAGTAATAAAAGGTTAAAAACCAAGTATTGATCTCGAGGACTGCGTTGGAATACAAGTTTTATAATGATTCAATTAAATAAAAAGTCAACTGGTGTTTTTGATTGGGTTATAGTTTCTAAATTTAAAATAAAAATAGCAGAAAGTAAATTTAAGCCTTTTTCACTAATATGAGTAAATGCCAAGGCAAGGTGTGTAATTTGCTCAGTAATAACCCTGAATCCTTATTTGAGATCTTTTCAACAAGTTCATGATACTCAATTACTAAATCTTTAGAGTGTTTGCCCCTAAATCCTTATTGGGCAAACCTTTGGTTTATCATCTATAAACCTAAGTCCATAGAGATAACAGATAGAACCAAGCTTATTTTCTATCAAGAGTTCTTAGTGACCATAGGGTATCCCTAGTCCTAGGTGATATCTACTGTGGTTCAATTTAATACAAACCTTAACAATTGCGAGTCGGCAAATTGTTTATCATAGAACAATCTTTATTTGTCCGATAAAGAAGGCATTAAAAACGGTATAAAATTGAATTGAATAACATAAACATGAAGTCGATCAAATCAGAATATCAAAGTCATTACAAACCAAATCAGGGACACCCCCTAGCATTGGGGGGTTTAGCTACTCATATTGTTCAAAAGAAATTCAAAAGTATCAAAGTTAAACATTACAGATAATTGGGGAATTTGTGATCTTCAATTGCTCTTGCTCATGAATGATCTCTCTTCTCCAATAATCTCATACGTTGCTCTGCTTCAGATTCAATTCCTTTGGTTGTGTAAAAGATACCACTTCTCTTCTCAATCCTCCACTATATATTGCAAACCCTTCTTTTTAAGTCGGAAAGTACCAAAACGCCCTTCTGGATCACTTTTTGAGTGAAAATCATAAAAACATGAAAATCTGCGTAACAAGCCAACACGGGTGCCCGTGTGGGTCCTCTGGATCCCTCAAAAACAAACTTGCGCTCAGTAGAAGCAACACGGGTCGTGTTAGGCAACACGGGTGCCCGTGTTGCACCACTGCTTTTCCACTTTTTCTTCTTCCTTGCCTGCCCAGCAACACGGGTCGTGTTACTCAACACGGGCGCCCGTGTTGCACCACTGACTTTATCTTTTCTTCTTTATCTTGCTCTTTACCTCCGACATTTCTTGCACTGGGTCGCGTGAAGAATTTCCTAGATCTGAAATACCATTAAACAACCAAACCAACGCATAAAATGGGAAAATATACTCGAAAACTAACAAACGGATAAAACTTGCAAAAACAAACAAAATTACTTAAACAGATTAAAAAGACTATACTATGACATTAAGCAGTGAAAAATACCTGGATTATCATCAGGAAAGTGACAAAGACATAGTGAGAATCGTGACCGATCACAACCCCAAACTTATTTCATTGCTTGTCCTCAAGCGATGCTCGAGAAACAAGTAAGCCCCCCCCCCAAATTATTCACTGATATCTTACCACAGTACCGCTGAGATTTTTTGCACTTCTCTTTTCTTGAACTTTCAATGATTTCCTTCTTTCCCGAATATAGTGACTCCGTTATACTTCCACATTGCGTTGTCTCTTTACCTGTAAGCTTATTCACACTCTCACCAAAACTCTCAGGTTAAAAGTGTTTGCACTCAATGATCAAGGCATGCACAGTCAACTCATAGATTTGTATAACATTTATCTTCATCTCATGCGCACACGACACACTTTTTGAGGTCTTTTAAGGTTGTAACGGGGCTAAGGGACAAGGTGGGATGAACAAACAAACGGGAGAACTAGAGGCTTTTGGCTTAGAATTAGAGTTATTATCTCGCTCACTGTGTTAGTATGAAGTTCACAATCACAAATGTCGGACACCGTTTCTTAAGATCTTTGACTGACTACTCATATCTTTCTTTGAATATCTCTTTTCTTGTGCATCTTTAGTCTCAGATCAATTTCTTCTATAGGTAAGTGCCCCCTTTTTGTATTTTTCATTTCTTTTTCTCTCTTTTTTTTCTTTCTTTTTGGTTCTTTTGCACTTACCTATTCTTCTGATTTCGGTGTACCGACCCCAAACTTAAATTGTTTCACAGCTTGCAACAATAACAACTCTTATCTAAGCAGGGTAAGGAAGTGTTTGGGTTATGGGTTAATTCATGCATGTATTAAACAAACAACAGACTATATGGCTCAAACGGGGTTAACAAAGGATAACGTGAAAAGGTTGGCTTGAAAGGCTCAGGTGTAAAACAAACAAGTGCCTCAGTGTGTAAACATGTGCATTAGAAATTTCAACAAACACTTACACAAATCAAGAGTGACGATGGAATACCTGACAACTCTCATGATGATTTTGTATTTGGCTTTTTATGATCCTCACCATGTTTGGTCAAGCTCACAGGGTCTGAAAACACTTCTTGCTTGGTACACTTTATCACCTCTCCGAGTCTGCAAGTCTATCATTGGGTCCAATTCTTGAAAGTGCGTCCGATCATTGAAGTCAATAGTACCAACCTTTTGGGGGTTCCTTTCACCACTGCGAGGTGCGATTTGGTTCACTATCTCAAATTCTCATCACTTGTCCTGCTAACAATTTCAGCATCCTGCACTGACATGTCATAGCTAACACACAAACTATCATAAAGTACTGACAAATTTAAAGGAAATACGAAATAAAAAGAAACTACTAAAAGCGATAAATAGAACTCCCCCCCACACATGAACTAAACATTGTCCGCAATGTTTTCGTCCAAACGTGAGAGGTGTATACCGGACCTACTGAGGAGGGGGTGGAAACTGCAACATCAGACGTTGCATCATCTCGTGCATATCAGTGATCATCACACCTTGCCTGGTCTGCTCCTTGCCTTGTTGGGTTTGCTCAGTTCTCAGATGCCCAATTTCAGATTGAATCCATTCCCATTGATTCGGAGCCATAGAGGAAGATCCTGAACCATAGGGGTTAAAATGAGAGGGCTCCTGTGGGAACTGATGCTGAGTCGGGTCTTCGCCGTCTCCTTGATTACCTGCATCAAAATCAGCATATTGGTCGTCTCCTTCCGGAGCGACATTAGTGTAGAGCCAGTTAGCACGATTAGTCGTGCTGGCTTTTGCCGGGTCAGGTAATTCAAACAGGAATCAACTTCTGCTTGTCAACCAATAGCCACCATTAGAAATAGTAATCATGGATTGATGAATAAGGGATTCCATATCAATCTTAGTTTTACCTGCAATCGGAGTGTCAGTGTCCAATAATTCTTTGTAACCAAAATGAACCGCAATTTGGGTGATGAGACCACCCACAGAAATTCCACCCGACGAGGCACGACCTACTTTGCCTAGAAAATCAGCCACGAACGCGGCGGCATTAAGCACATCATGATGAAGCATTGCATAGAGGAAAAAGAGTTCCCTCATGGTCGCAACGCCATGACTATCACCACGGCCAAATACAGTGTATGCAAGACCCTTCTGGGCATAACGAATACATGGATTCTGAATCCATGAGGACTTAGCACTCGCGGCGACATACGCCTCCAATCCTATGATATCGCCCCAAAATTATTGTCCCGGGAATTCATCCGGAACAGCCCCCGGTCCATAGATGGGCAAATTGAGGATACCCCCTAACTCCTCTACGGTTAACTCGTGAGCTTGGTTAAACATGCGGAACTTAAGAGTACCAAAGAAGTACTTAATAGAACCATTCCACTTTCTTTCTAAATGAAACTCTATTGTGCTTAGAAACTCAAGAGTGAGGTGTTCATAGGATGGTGCCTCCATATACATAAATTCCAGCATACCCACAGAATGAAATAGCCTATCAATTTCGGTTTTAATACCTAGGGTATTCATAGTGTTTTCACAGATATACCTTGTGGGAATGAGCTTCCGTTTGACATGATTCAAATATATTTGGTGATGCTTAGCGTCCTCAAAGAGAATGTCATGAGGGTTGGATTGGCGGACCGGCCTTTTGCGAGTGCCTGCAGACTCAGCGACTTGCTTACCCGTGTTGGTTCTTTTCTTTGGTGGCATTATGTGTACCTACAAAAAGCAAAAAAATGCAAAACGAAAAAATTAAGAATTTGGAGAAAAAGCTACCGTAGGGTTGGAGAGGGTGAGGAGTGGAGCAACTTTTGTGAAGGTGGATAGGGGTTTTGAGTAGTGTAGAAGGAGAAGTTGGGAGCTTTAGAGAAGAGTTTTAATGGAGGTTTAGGTTTTTGTGTGAGAGAGAGAGAGGTTGAAGAAGAGGGTTTATGAGAGAAGGAGGAAATAAAATAAAAAGAAAAAAGGTGTATTGGCAAAAGAATTGCTTCTGATTGGATGGAAGAGAGGTAAGATGGGTGGGGTCCATGGGCCCATTTAAAAAATTTTGAAAAAATTTTCACGCACAGGCAACACGGCCCGTGTTGTGCAACACGGCCACCCGTGTTGCCTCACTGATTTGTGTTTTGAAAATTACTTGCTCCCAGTGGACGCAACACGGCCCGTGTTGTGCAACACGGCCACCCGTGTTGCTCCACTGTTTTCACCCCTTCTTTCCTCTTTTTTTTTCCATTTTTCGTCTGGGGCAACACGGCCCGTGTTACACAACACGGCCCGTGTTACACAACACGGCCACCCGTGTTGCACCCCTGGTTCCACTTCAAAATTTTTTTTGCTTCTTCATTTTTCCTTGTTTTTCCTCACCTTGTATCCACCACTGGAATTAGCTTTTCCTGAAACATTGAAAAAAGAAAAGAAAAAAAAACACACATAAAAGAAAACAACGAGAATACATTTAGGGAAAAGCCGTGGGTTGCCTCCCACGAAGCGCTTCGTTTAACGTCGCTTGGCTCGACGATAGTTCATCTTATCCTGTAAGACGGACGATGTGAATCAGACCACTTTCTTGTCCTTGATAATACGGCTTCACCCGTTGTCCATTCACTTTGAATGTATCCCCGTTGGTTTCATTTTTTAATTCTATTGCTCCATGAGGGAGTACTTTGTGAATTAGGAATGGTCCTGACCATCGTGACTTTAACTTTCCAGGGAAAAGTTTCAACCTGGAATTAAACAGCAATACCAATTGACCTTCCCGCAGTTCCTTTTTCTGAATCCTCTGATCATGCCATCTTTTTGTTTGTTCCTTGTAGATTTTGGCATTCTCGTATGCTTGATTGCGGAACTCTTCCAGTTCATGAAGTTGAGTTGTTCGAGCTTCACCGGCTTTCAGAAAATCACAGTTTAGGAGTTTGGTGGCCCAAAACGCTTTGTGTTCGAGTTCGAGCGGTAGGTGACATGCCTTCCCATACACCAATTGATACGGAGACATACCTATCGGGGTCTTGTACGCTGTTCTGTATGCCCAGAGAGCGTCATCTAACTTGGTCGACCAGTCTTTGCGAGAGGCACTAACAGTTTTTTCTAGAATTTGTTTTATTTGCCTGTTAGAAACCTCGACTTGCCCACTTGTTTGAGGATGATATGGGGTGGCGATCTTGTGTTTCACATTGTATTTTTTTAGCAAATTCTCCATTAGTTTATTTAAGAAGTGAGTACCTTCATCACTGATTAGAGCTCTGGGTACTCCAAACCTAGAGAAGATATTATGCTTGAGAAAAGTCACCACCACTTTCGCATCATTGGTGGGTAAGGCTACCGCTTCCACCCACTTTGATACGTAGTCAACTGCCACCAAGATATATTTCTTCCCGAAGGATGGTGGAAACGGTCCCATAAAATCAATCCCCCATAAGTCGAACAGTTCCACTTCCAACATAGCATTCTGAGGCATCTGATTTCGCTTTGAGATGTTACCTGTTCTTTGACATCTGTCACATTCTCGAACAACATGGTGAGCATCCTTGAATAAAGTCGGCCAGTATAACCCAGATTGTAAGACTTTCGCAGCAGTTCTATCTCCACTAAAGTGTCCCCCATAGTTTGAGTCATGGCATGCTTTTAGTACATCCCTTTATTCCTCTTCTGGTACGCATCTTCTGACCAAACCATCTATCCCTTTCTTGTATAGGAAAGGATCATCCCATAAATAGAACCTGCAATCATGTAGAAACTTTTTCTTGCGGTTAGAATCAAAATCTTCTGGAATTACACCACCTACCAGATAATTTGCATAATCGGCAAACCAAGGTGCACCAATAACAGCAAGGATATGCTCATCTGCGAATTCATCCTTTATTGGGCGTTTTTCCTCTGTTTCCTCGATAGGTGACATTCGGGAAAGGTGGTCTGCGACTGTGTTTTCGCATCCTTTTTATCACGAATCTCCACATCAAACTCCTGAAGGAGTAAGATCCATCTCAGAAGCCTTGGCTTAGAATCCAGTTTGGCAAAAAGATACTTCAAAGCAGCATGGTCAGTGTAAACAATAACTTTGGAACCCAACAGATATTGCCTGAATTTATCAAAGGCATAAACAACAGCTAGCAACTCTTTTTCAGTTGTTGCGTAATTTATCTGTGCAGGGTTTAAAACATGACTAGCATAGTAAATAACATGTAACAATTTGTCCCTACGCTGTCCTAGAACCGCCCCTACTGCAATGTCACTTGCATCACACATGATCTCGAAAGGGAGAGACCAATCAAGGGCCACAACAATTGGTGCCAAAACTAGTTTTTTCTTAATTGTTTCAAATGCTACGGCACACTCATTATCAAAATTAAAGACCCTGTCCTTAACCAACAGAGTAGTTAAGGGTTTAGCTATTTTAGAAAAATCTCTTATGAACCGGCGGTAGAAACCCGCATGCCCTAAGAAACATCGAATACCTTTCTCATTCATTGGTGGCGGTAGCTTTGATATGACTTCTATTTTTGCTTGGTCAACTTCTATTCCTTTGTGGGAAATTTTGTTACCCAACACTATACCTTCACGCACCATGAAGTGACACTTCTCCCAGTTGAGGATCAAGTTGGTCTGTTGACATCTTTCTAACACAAGAGCAAGATTAGTTAAACAATTATCAAAAGACTTACCAAAAACTGAGAAGTCGTCCATGAATACTTCCATATGCTTTTCAAGCATATCATCAAATATGGCTTGCATGCATCTTTGAAAAGTAGCTGGAGCATTACATAACCCGAATGGCATCCTTCTATAGGCAAAAATACCAAACGGGCAAGTGAAAGCCGTCTTTTCTTGATCTTCTGGTGCGACCGCTATTTGATTATACCCCGAATACCTATCGAGGAAGCAATAGTAATCATGACCCGCTAACCTTTCTAGCATTTGGTCTATGAAAGGTAACGGGAAGTGGTCCTTTCTTGTCGCCAGATTTAGCCTTCTGTAATCGATGCAAACTCTCCATCCTGTTACTGTCCTTGTAGGGATTAACTCATTTTTCTCATTTTTTTACTGTAGTTCCTCCCTTTTTCGGCACTACATGTACAAGACTCACCCAAGCACTATCAAATATAGGGTAGATCATCCCCGCATCTAATAGTTTCACCACTTCTTTTCTGACTACTTCCTTCATTGCTGGATTCAACCTCCGTTGAGGTTGGACTACCGGTTTGTGATCATCCTCCATGAGAATTTTGTGCATGCAAACCGTAGGACTAATACCTTTCAAATCGTCAATCGACCATCCCATAGCCCCTTTGTGCTTTTTCAGAACTTTAACAAGTTTATTCTCTTGGATAACTTCAAGGTGTGAACTTATGATAGCCGGACATTTGCTTTCTGTGTCTAGGAAGACATATTTGAGGTTCTCCGGTAGTTGTTTCAATTCAGCCCCCTTCCTTGGTTCATCTTTCTTTTCCTCTACTAATGGTTGCCTTAAATCCTCCCACTGATTTTGTCGAGAAATTTTAAAGAAAGGTTTTGCCTCCATCATATTCAACACTTCTATCTCTTCTTCGTCAACCTCTTCAGTTTCGTTGAAAATTGATAAACTCAACACTCTTTCTAAAGGTAATTGTTGTGACTTCAAAGCATTCTCATTGTGAACAATTTGATCAATCACCTCAATATGTTGACTAGTAGCAACATCATCCTTGTATTTCATGGTGTTTCGCACATCAATTTTTAACTCTTCATCATACACCTTCAAGATCATCGTGCCCTCTTCTATGTCTATCAAACATCTCCCGGTCTCTAAGAATGGTCTCCCCAAAATGATCGGAATTTCTTCATCTTCTGGCATTTCTAAAATTACAAAATCCACTGGAAACACAAACTTGTCTATTTTTACGAGCACATCTTCTACTATCCCGTACGGTCTTTTTACGGAATGATCTGCAAATTGGAGTGTCATTCTTGTATCTTGAACTTTACCAATTCCCAATCTCTTGTAGATAGACAGCGGCATAAGGCTAACACTTGCTCCTAAGTCAATAAGAGCCTTTTTAAATGATCTATCCCCAATAGTACAAGGAATAGTTACAGAGCCTCGATCTTTCTTCTTCACCGAAATCTTCATACCCTGCAAAATAGCACTACAAGTTTCAGTTAGAATAATTGGGTCACAATCGGTTGTCCTTTTCTTGGAGATGATATCTTTCATGAACTTGGCATATGTAGGCATTTGTTCTAACGCCTCCAGGAATGGTATATTCAACTCAAGTTTCTTAAACATTTCCAAGAATTTTTGAAAGTTTTTCTCGTGCTGCCCTTTCTTCTTATTTCTTGTTGGAAAGGGTAATTTGATTTCCGGTTTTTGTTCACTAGTCTTCCCTTTAGTTGTTGGTTCCAACACACCTAAGTCTTCCACTTGTGCTTCATTATCTTTTATTTCTACATCCACTTCAAGCAATGGCTCTCCTTCTTTAGCAATCTCCTCTACAACTTCTTTCGCTTTACCACTTCTAGTTACTATAGCGCTCACATTATTATGGTCTTTGGGATTCGTAACTGTGGCACTAGGCAGAGCACCAGGTTGCTGAGGGCTTGCCAATTGTTGTGCTATTTGACTCATCTGAATTTCAAGGTTTTTAATTGATGCTCCTGTATTCCGAAAATTACTTCTTGTTTCTTCTTGAAATTGGGATCTTTGAGCAGCCATTTTTTCAATGGCGATCTCCCAATCTGCTTTTCTTGGCCCTTGTTGCTGGAATTGTTGTTGAGGTTGCTGATACGGCTGTTGATATGGTTGTTGTTGTGGTGGCCTATATTGCTGTTGTTGTTGTGGAAGACTTTGATAAGGAGCAGCCCCTTGTTTTGGAACGTTCCCTTGTTGATCTTTCCAGGAGAAATTCGGATGATTCTTCCATCCTGGATTGTAAGTATTAGAGTAAGGGTTGTTCTGTTTCAAAAAGTTGATTTCTTCCACCTGCTGGGCTGTTACCACACAATGCACGGCAAAGTGAGGTCCTCCACATATTTCACAATTCACTGCTTGAATCGGTTGAACCGGCTGAACTTGAGCCACCGTTTGTTTTTCAAGAGCCATTTGTTTCATTCTACGCTCAACTTCAGCTGCGATCTGCTCTTCCATCTTAACAACTTGATTTGTCAACTTCAAATCAACTAACCCTTCTGGTTGATTTACACTGCGGTCATACAGCTCTAAGTGTTCGTTTGCTGCAATAGCATCAATGATCTTCTTTATCTCAGTGGTTGTTTTAAAATTCGTTGAACCACCAGCAGCTGTGTCAATTAGTTGTTTAGTCTTAAGCTTAAGACCATTCACAAAATTCTGCATTTGCTCGGTTGCATCCATGTTATGAGTAGGACATGCAACCAACAACCGCTTGAATCTTTTATATGCATCTCCAAGTGATTCTCCTTCCTTCTGTTTGAAATTAACTATATCATATCTCTTGCGGATATACACAGAAGCTAGAAAATATTCATTCAGAAATGTTGTCTCCATTTATTGCCAAGTTGTGATACTTCCAGCAGGTAAAGAGTAAAACCACTCTTCAGCATCGTCTGACAATGTAAATGGAAACATCACCAATTTCTTGGCTTCTTCAGAATGCCCCTCTATCTTTAATGACGTTGTCATAGTAAGAAACCTTTGTAAGTGCTTATTCGCATCTTCATTGATCCTTCCAGAGAATGGTTTCTTTTCAAGTTGTCTTATTGTTGCCGGGTGTAGCTGAAAATGGGCAACATTGACCGGTTGGTTAACAATTGTCATCCGGCCAAGAGGTGCATTTGCTTTTCCATAATCACCTAAAAGCCTTTCCACAGGAGGTGGGTCTTTGGCCATAGTTTCAGGTTTAGAATCTGAATGCTCAGAATGTATTGAATGAGTCTTCTCTGTTTTGGGATCTGAAACTATCAGCGGTTCTTCTTTTGCTTCCAGTTCTCTTTGTTTAGCTTCTCGGCGTCTTGCTCGAAATAATCTTTCTGGTTCTGCGTCAAAAAGAAGTTCAGCTGAGGCCTTACCTCGCATACAACGATTAGATGAATATTAGTATGAGCAATTCAAATAACAGAAAATAAAATTTTGGTTGCAGAGCAACAAAAATTCAATTGAATTATTATTTAACTTATATTTGGCAGTCCCCGGCAACGGCGCCAAAAACTTGATCGGAAAAATAGCAAGTGTACTATTTTTACGAAGTAGTAATAAAAAGTTAAAAACCAAGTATCGATCTCGAGGACTGCGTTGGAATACAAGTTTTATAATGATTCAATTAAATAAAAAGTCAACTGGTGTTTTTGATTGGGTTATAGTTTCTAAATTTAAAATAAAAATAGCAGAAAGTAAATTTAAGCCTTTTTCACTAATATGAGTAAATGCCAAGGCAAGGTGTGTAATTTGCTCAGTAATAACCCTGAATCCTTATTTGAGATCTTTTCAACAAGTTCATGATACTCAATTACTAAATCTTTAGAGTGTTTGCCCCTAAATCCTTATTGGGCAAACCTTTGGTTTATCATCTATAAACCTAAGTCCTTAGAGATAACAGATAAAATCAAGCTTATTTTCTATCAAGAGTTCTTAGTGACCATAGGGTATCCCTAGTCCTAGGTGATATCTACTATGGTTCAATTTAATACAAACCTTAACAATTGCGAGCCGGCAAATTGTTAATCATAGAACAATCTTTATTTGTCCGATAAAGAAGGCATTAAAAACGGTATAAAATTGAATTGAATAACATAAACATGAAGTCGATCAAATCAGAATATCAAAGTCATTACAAACCAAATCAGGGACACCCCCCTAGCATTGGGGGGTTTAGCTACTCATATTGTTCAAAAGAAATTCAAAAGTATCAAAGTTAAACATTACAGATAATTGGGGAATTTGTGATCTTCAATTGCTCTTGCTCATGAATGATCTCTCTTCTCCAATAATCTCATACGTTGCTCTGCTTCAGATTCAATTCCTTTGGTTGTGTAAAAGATACCACTTCTCTTCTCAATCCTCCACTATATATTGCAAACCCTTCTTTTTAATTCGGAAAGTACCAAAACGCCCTTCTGGATCACTTTTTGAGTGAAAATCATAAAAACATGAAAATCTGCGTAACAAGCCAACACGGGTCGTGTTGGGCAACACGGGTGCCTGTGTTGGTCCTCTGGATCCCTCAAAAACAAACTTGTGCTCAGTAGAAGCAACACAGGTCGTGTTAGGCAACACGGGTGCCCGTGTTGCACCACTGCTTTTCCACTTTTTCTTCTTCCTTGCCTGCCCAGCAACACGGGTCGTGTAACTCAACACGGGCGCCCGTGTTGCACCACTGACTTTATCTTTTCTTCTTTATCTTGCTCTTTACCTCCGACATTTCTTGCACTGGGTCGCGTGAAGAATTTCCTAGATCTGAAATACCATTAAACAACCAAACCAACGCATAAAATGGGAAAATATACTCGAAAACTAACAAACGGATAAAACTTGCAAAAACAAACAAAATTACTTAAATAGATTAAAAAGACTATACTATGACATTAAGCAGTGCAAAATACCTGGATTATCATCAGGAAAGTGACAAAGACATAGTGAGAATCGTGACCGATCAGTTAGCAATCTGTTTAAGATCCACCTTCGGCTGGTATCCTTTGTTAATGCTCAACACTCTTTGTTGTACCATAGAATGCAAATTTTGAGGGTACTTTCGGGGTATTCAATCCACTTACACCTCAAATGTCTCGAACTTGTGTCGTTCGTACATTCAGGTCCAAGAAGATTGAATAGGGGCAGCTGTTGCACCCCAAAATTTTCCCACTTATTTATTCCCCAATAAGCCTTCACATTTCATTCATGTGCATACCTCATCTAGGCCATTCATCCATTACATTCATCCATATCATGGTTACTATCCAGAATTGATAAGAAAAGAGCTTTTGCAGAAGAAATTCCTGATCAAAAATAAGGGATTTGAAGTCTGATTGTATGGCATCATTCTCGTTGAAATCCTCCTAAAATCAGGGTTTTATTCTCTCCAACTCAAAGCTCTGGTTAAAAGATACAAATCTAAATCTCAGGTTCATCAGGATTTCCAAGTTAGGGTTTTGACCAAAGTCAACCATGTTGACTTTTTGGTAAAAATTTAATCAGAAGATGATTTTTGAGTATGAAATGTATTTGTCTGGAGGAAGCATTTACTGGAGTTCTTTGGTTGAAAACTGATTGAGAATTGGATCGGAAACTGATTAATCGGGAAATTCATCCGGAACAGAGAAAATCAAGAAAAATTGACTTTTGGTCAAGATCGGGGTCAACTGTCCGATATTGACTTTTGGTTGAAAAATTGGTCAAAGAAAGTCAACAAAACAAAATAAAATCAAGAAATAATTAAGGTTGCCATTTTTGGAAGTTAGTTGAAAAATGAAATTTCCAAAAGAGGAAAGTTTGGTACTTAGAAATATTTTTGAAGGTTTTCAAAGGATGGATCAGATGTCTTCAGGACACATTTACACGTGGTTAGAGACGTCTTTTGGAAAAAAGTCTGACATAAAAGTTGTTCATCTGATGTCCCTCAACAACTTTGTAGTTGGGAGTTTTTTCAAATAAGGCATTGATTAAGAGTTATGGAAGTGTAAAGTTTGAAGATCACAAGTGAGTCCAAGTCATGTTGCTGGACAAATTCTGGGCAAGCAGGAAGCATTTGATCAAACACATGGCGCACCATCTTTGAAGTCAGTTTTAGAGAAATATAAAGATCCATTGAATTAAAACTTGATACCTATCTCTTCTCCCCCATTCCCTCTACACAACAATACAAGAATTAAGTCAATGGAGTGGATATTGAATCAATTGTGAGTGCTCAAAGTCACACTCTGGCCAAGTCATGCACTGCCAAGGACAATGGCTAGAATCCCAGGGCACGCGTATGCATTCCATCAAACTCGTGGTGGGCTAATTTCAAACCAATTTTTGAGACGTTTCAAACACCTCCAGAATTCTAGTGCAACACCAAACGCTTCATCTCCACGCCCTCTTTCATTTGAGCAAAGATTCATACCATTTGGCTACTTGGTTATCAAGATACAAGGTGATAAAGTAAGTTGCTCGTAATTTGCAATACGGCCAAGTTTCTGCAGTAAAGCCACGCGCACACACTCACCAACATGCCATATTAAACCATGCAATCCCTGGAACACGTGAAAGGCATGCAAAGAACTTACCCCATTTTCACAATAACTTGTTCACTAAGTAGAAGGGAAATCATAAGCTACACTTGAACTCCATCATAATGCATATGCACCTCATGTATAAAAGCCAAAGGCTCTTCACAAACTCGTGGAGGCTCCATAATTATTTTTTCACTCAGTTTCAAAGTTCTCTCATCTCTCCACTTTTCTTTTCTCTCACCTCTCCCATCTTTCTCTCTCTCCACCATAACAAACTCCAACTGTCTTGTAACAACCATAACTGCCATCACTGTCACTGATTCTCTCCTCAAATCACCACCACTTTCATCTTCATTGAATCATCATCACCATCTTGATCAACCACCACTCTCAACGGTGCTCCATCTAAAATCATCACCATTATCAAGTTGCGATTCAGAGCTTCCTCTTCTCATCTTGCATCCTATAAAGCTTCTGAGCTCAGCGCATCTTCATCAAAGGGATAGCTCACACTCATCAACAATGATAACTGACATCTCCTTCTACGTGTAAGGTCTGCGAGTTTACTTCTCATGGATAAAAGCTGCAGCAAGTTTCTTTATCATCATTAATAAGCTCGCAGCGCATCGTGGAATCTTCTGAAGGTTGATCCAAGAACTTTATCAGGTAAGCGGTTCTGAACTGCTCATCATTCTAGCGACATGTTTAGGATCATACGGTTCTGGTATGTTTGTTGCATTTGCGTAAATCTGATTCTTGAATGTGTTTTGTTCTCCATGAAATAATATGCATTTATATGTGTGATTCATGTAGAGGAGTTCTATGAATGCCTGTGAATGCATTAGTATGTTTAGAATGAGCCTTGGTGAATTTTGTTTGCGTTAGGGTTTGAGGATTCGCCTCGGTTTGGGGAATAGAGGGAGAGTTGATGAAAACAAGCATCGGATTCGTGCTCAGCACAAAAATCCGAGTGGAACAGTGGCGGATTTATGGATTTCTGGGCGGTTTGAGTTGCTTCCGGTGAAGGTATTGATCGGAGAAGATGACCGGAGCGTAGCTCCGGCATCTGAGTTCATTTTCATTTAGTTCTAGGGTTTGCTCGCGTGGCACATGGCTATTGGTTAGCTTCTCCCATTTTCTTGGCCGCAGCTTTTCATTTTGTTTTACTTGCAATTGATTGGATGCTTACGTGTCATTTTCTGGTTGGCTCTGGTAGTCATTTTTGTCCTATTATACTTAAAAAACTAGTGGACCAATTGATACATCATTTGAGTATTTTCATGTCTAAGTTGTAACGTTAGATACAATAGTATACTTAATGATAACATGCACACTGATAACAAAATAAATGCTGCATAAAAATGAAAAATGAAATAATTAATGTGATGAATTTGGGCCTTGAACTTCGTATTGGGCTTGAGTATCATTTTTTGAGCCTACACCCCTGATCTGCTGATGTCACACGCATGTTTGATAGTGTGGGCCTAGCGCCAGTTAATTTCCACACCTTCTTGTCTAGGCCCAAACGCGCTAATAACGAGATTCAATTCACTTTTGAATTTACTTCCTCACCCCCTGTTAGACAGATTCTAGTTTTATTTTCAATTTTATTTTCTTTCTAACTTTTGCTCCATTAATCAGTTTTAATTGAAATAAAAAATGAATAAAAATAGGTTTTAGATACTTTCATGTGTGTAGATAATTTTAGTATATTTTTTAGATTTTTAGAAATTAGTTTACTATTTTTAATAAATCATTTCCTCACATGTGTTCATTTTGCTTTTATGTTTAGTATGTTTTTTATAAAATAATTTGGCTAAATGCCTTAGGAATAAAATTTAGTTGCCATTCTTTTTGTGGTATCAGTAGACTCATATATCATAGTGTGTATAAAAAATAAAAGTCCAATTCTTTGTTTTGGTTAGGTTTTCATTAAGTTTCTAGACCCGGTCAATGTGTGTTTCTAAATGAATAATCATGTGAATTTGACCTATAATTTGACTTGCATTTATGCAATATACTTAGTTTCTTTTTGTGTGTGCAATTAGAAGTGTTTAAAGGTACTAAGACCTGAAATTGAATTTTAAATCCTTTTTCTTCTATTTTACTTGAATTTTTCCTTTCATGTGTACATAATTGTTTAGTATAATGTTTCCTTGTATATAATTTCACTTGACTGATATAGTGATAGATTTTTATCTTAGTACACTCCCCTTTAAATGTTAGGTTAGTTCTTAAATAGGAATTAGAATGACAATTAGATTAGAAAATAGGTTAGTTTCCCTTTCTCATTTCTTTTTTCTTTCATCATTAAAACACTAATAAATAAAGACGTGAATCACACCTTACTAAAAGTTAGAGAGAAATGAGTGGGATTTATTCCCTAATCTGTTTCTCACTCACTTAGTGGGAGAGAAATGAGTGGGATTTATTCCCTAATCTGTTTCTCGATCACTATATAATGGGGAGAGAAATGAGTGGGATTCATTCCCTAATATGTTTCTCTACCATCATACATTTTTTATGTGATTCAAATCGCAAAGTAAATCCCCTTAAAAAATACCCAACCAAAAACATTCAAAATACTTAATAAAGGCTCGAAGTAAAATAAAGTAATGAAGTGGTGCGAAACCTTATATTGGGTTTTGTTCATCATGTAGTTACATAAAAAACACAAACCCAATTTCTCTTCTCTTAAGAACAAGTTAAGTCCAGTCCAAAACTAGGCGTATAAGTCTCCAAAGGTCGAGCATCGTGGATTGCGACCTTAACCGCTGTTCAACTAAAAAACACAAAACAAATGGAAACTATGGAGCCGAACTACGGTCGCTCTGATTCCTGAAAAGGATACGTAGGCATTGGGTCGCGGGGCCTAAGCGAGCACACTTGTAAATAATTCCTTCTTTTCCCCGTATTTCTTTTGCATTCATTCATATTTAGGTTTTAGACATAGATATACACCCTTTAGATAGAAAAAACATAGGTGGATACCATCGAGTACGATGGACGTGAGGGGTGCTAGCACCTTCCCCTTGCGTAACCGACTCTCGTACCCTGTTCTCTCGTCGAAAGACCTTTGTTCTTATTTTGAGTTAGGTTTCCTGGTATTCCTTTCCCTTATGGGATAAATATATTAGTGGCGACTCTGATCCATTTTTCGCGGTAGCGACAGGGAGGAGATGAGTAGTGCTTAGGGTTTGTGTGAGGGGGTCGGCGCAAGGAGAGGAAGGAAGAGAATGAATTTGCTTTGTGTTCCCTTCTTAAATGTAACCTAATTTTGAAATTCTGCGAACGATGCATCGACCTATGCAGTGGATGCGTCGATGCATTAACCATAAATTTTAAAAATTATTTTTGAGTAGGTCGACCTAAGGCTTGCAAATTTCAAAATTTGGCTGTATGCAATGAATGTATGCATGTTATGACCAAATCTTGCATAGAATAATCATATTGATGAACAAATTTCAACTTTACCATAGTGATATATTAGCATGAAGTGAATTTAAGGTTGAAACGATATTACCTTTACACAAGGCAGATAAGAAACAAGCCCTCACATATCTTTCAATGAACACTTAAAAATTGTGAGAGCATAGATAATAATAATAAATAAAGCATATGCAACTACTCATAGTTGCAACCTATCCGACATATCAAGGACGCCAAGTTCGCTACGGATGTGAAAGAAGGGCTCGGTAGCTAGTGGTTTTGTAAAGATGTCGGCAAGTTGATTTTTGCTATCAACATGCTCAAACACTACATCACCCTTCTCAACATGATCCCTAAGGAAATGATGTCGAATTTCTATGTGTTTAGTGCGAGAGTGTAAGACCGGATTTTTGGTTAGATTTATAGCACTTGTGTTATCACAAAAGATAGGAATATGATCAAGCTTGACATTGAAGTCAAGTAATTGTTGTTTGAGCCATAGTATTTGAGCACAACAATTACCAGCTGCCACATATTCCGCCTCGGCGGTTAACAAAGCAACGGACACTTGTTTCTTGCTATGCCAACTAACCAAGGAATTAGAAAAGAAGTGACATGTTCCACTAGTGCTTTTCATATCCAATTTGCACCCGGCAAAGTCGGAATCGGAATATCCAACCAAAGAGAAATCACTACCTTTGGAGAACCATAAGCCATGCTTAGTTGTACCTACAAGATACCTAAGTATGCGCTTAACGGCTTTTAAGTGAGACTCCTTGGGACATGATTGATATCTTGCACACATGCACACACTAAACATAATATCGGGACGGGAAGCGGTAAGGTAAAGTAGGGAACCGATCATACCTCTATACCTTTTTACATCAACCGGCTTACCATTTTCATCCCGATCAAGATTTACCGCGGTAGGCATATGAGTGTCAATGGCCTTGGACTTTGTCATATCAAACTGTTTGATGAGTTCTTGACAATACTTAGTTTGAATCACAAACGTTCCTTCTCTTAGTTGCTTTATTTGAAGTCCAAGGAAGTAGTTTAATTCACCCATCATGCTCATTTCAAATTCTCCCTGCATAAGCTTAGAAAACTCCTTTACAAGAGTCATGTTAGTAGAACCAAAGATAATATCATCCACATACACTTGAACTAATATTGAATGCTTTTCATGTCTCTTAATGAATAGGGTGGTATCGACTTTCCCTCTTGAGAAACCTTGATTAATTAGAAAATTGCTAAGCCGCTCGTACCAAGCTCTAGGAGCTTGTTTTAAACCATACAAGGCACGCTTTAGTTTATAAACATAATCAGGATAATCAATGTTTTCAAATCCGGGAGGTTGAGATACATAAACCTCTTCATTAATAAACCCATTTAGAAATGCACTCTTAACATCCATTTGATAAAGCTTAAAGTTTTGTGAACATGCGAATGCAATTAACAAGCGTATTGCCTCAAGTCGGGCGACCGGAGCATAGGTCTCCTCATAGTCGATCCCTTCCTCTTGGCTATTCCCTTGAGCAACAAGACGGGCCTTGTTGCGAGTGATGTTACCGTTTTCGTCTAGTTTGTTCCTAAACACCCATTTAGTGCCAATTACTCGATGGTCTCGCGGAGGAAGGACAAGGTCCCAAACCTCATTTCTCTTAAATTGGTTTAGCTCTTCTTGCATAGCTAAGTACCAATGCTCATCGACTAATGCATCTTTGGAGTTTTTTAGGCTCAACTTGAGAGACGAAAGAATAATAAAAACAAAAGTTACTTATCCTTGACCGTGTTGTCACCCCTTTTGATATGTCTCCTAGAATGTTATCCATAGGATGGTCCTTAGAAGATTTCCATGCAAGAGGAAGCTCACTCTTCTCACTAGGTTGGTCTTCCACTTTCTCTTTAGGTGTTTGATCCACTTCCTCTTCATTATTCTCGGGTAAGAATGATTCTTTATCTTTCTCAAGCTTGGCATCCGGATCATTAGTAAACTCTCAGTTGAGACACCTGCACCATTAAGAACACTACCTTTTCCGACAACTTTCGGACAAGACTCATCAAAAGAGACATGTACGGACTCTTCAACAATATGTAACCTTTTGTTGTATACTCTATAAGCTTTACTAGATTGAGCGTATCCTAGAAAGATACCCTCATCCGCTTTTGCATCAAACTTGCCAAGATTTTCCTTTCCATTATTTAGAACAAAGCACTTACATCCAAATACATGAAGGTGAGAAATGTTTGGTTTTCTTCCTTTCAAGAGTTCATAAGGTGTTTTGTTTAGAATAGGACGTATCAAGATCCTATTTAAAACGTAACAAGCCGTATTTATGGCATCGGCCCAAAAATATTTTGGAAGCCATTGTTCATTGATCATAGTTCTCCCAAGTTCTTCCAACACACGATTTTTACGTTCCACAACACCATTTTGTTGGGGAGTTCGTGGTGCGGAGAAATTATGATTAATGCCATGATTGCCACAGAACTCTTCAAAGAGATGGTTTTCAAACTCAACCCCATGATCACTTCGGATGGATAATATGTTAGTGTTCAATTTATTTTGGAATAACTTGGCAAATTTCTCAAACGCGGAGAAGGTTTCACTTTTGCTTGCTAAGAAAATCGTCCAACAATACCTAGAGAAATCATCAACTATGACAAACCCATAATAGTTTCCACCTAGACTTTTTATTCTAGATGGTCCAAAGAGGTCCATATGGAGAAGTTCAAGAGGTCTTGTAGTTGAAACAATGTTTTTAGATTTAAAAGAGATCCTCGTTTGCTTCCCCATTTGGCCCGCATCACATAAGTGATCTTTGGAAAACTTTATTTTAGGTAGGCCGGATACTAAGTCTTTTGAGACGATTTTATTTAGCAAATCAAAGTTGACGTGAGCTAAACGTCTATGGCAAAGCCATGAGTCTTCACTCATAGTTGCTAGACATTTTGCTTCAATCAAGGATACATCATTTAGATCAAGCATGTATACATTATTTACCCTCAGGCCTTTGAACATATCATCTTTCTTGTCATCATTTCTAATTATGCAACTTTCTTTAGAAAATGATATCGAGTATCCTTTGTCGCATAATTGACTGATGCTAATAAGATTGTGTTTAAGGCCCTCAACTAGAAGGACGTCAGAGATAGTAGTAGAAGAGGGATTACCTACACTACCTTTACCGAGTATTGCTCCCTTGTTGTTATCACCATAGGTCACAAATCCTTTCTTCTTAGCCACAAAGTCATAGAATAAAGATATGTCACCCGTCATATGTCTTGAGCATCCGCTATCTAGAAACCATCTTCTCTCGGATGGCTCAAGACATTCCACCTACAAATTTAAACAAGGGAAATAGGTACCCAATTTTCATTGGGTCCTTGTGTGTGAGTGAAACAAAGGTTGCTCTTGGGAGTCCATTTGAAAATGCCTTTGAAAATCCCTTTTGCAACAATATAGACATCTTGAGTTTGAGTTGTCATCACATTTACTAGATTGATCTTTTATCACGTAAGTGTATCGTTGATACGGATTTATCATACTATTTTTGAAATGTGATCGATCAATAGCATATGTGATTTTTGGTTGTGAAGCCTTGTCTAATTTGGCTTTGATGGTTTTAACTTCTTTTTGCCAAATGTGACAAGTTTCACATCCTCCCCATTTAAACCAAGGACTCTTGTCAACAACGCTTGTGTCTTTGATACTTTTGATCATAGATTCCTTGAGAGTTTCTAATTCCTTTTCGGAGTCGGAAACTTTCTTCTCAAGGTATTTGAAAATTCTTTTATTTGAAGCTAAGCGTTGAAATGCTTCCTTAGCTTCATGATGCAAGGTATCAAAGGCATGCTTTAATTCAAAATAAGACATAGCATCAACATTATTATATTTATCATGACTTACAATCTTTTTCTTCTTTTGATGTGCCATGAGACATAGGTTGACGGTTTCCTCTTCATCGCTTGAGCTTTCTTTGCTAGAAGAGTTACTATCACTTTCCCAAGCGATATAGGCTCTTCTTCCTTTTGTCTGCTTCTTTTGAGGTTTGCTCTTTGTCTTATCTTTCTTAAGCGAGGGGCAATCCGGTTTGTAGTGACCCGGTTTACCGTAATTGTAACAAGACCCTCTAGGTTTAGTCTTCTTATACTCATCTTGCTTGTTAGTCTTTGATTGACGTCTATAGTCAACTAGATTGTTGTCCAAATGCTTAATTTCATTCTTTTGAAGATATTTATTGTATCTTCTTACGAATAATCCCATATCTTCATCCGCACTATCATTTTCGTCACTAGACTCACTATCACATGTATCTTTGGTGGATGACTTAGAACTTGAAGCCTTTAGAGCAATAGACTTCTTTTCGGTGTCCTTTGACTTTTCTTTCTTCTCTTTATTTTCGTGCTTGTTTAGGTTCATGAGATCTTGCTCATGTTCTTCAAGCTTTCCGAATAGAGCCGTGAGATCCAATGTAGAGAGATCATTGGCTTCTTTGATTGCCGTGACCTTAGGTTGCCATTCCCTACTAAGACATCTCAAAACTTTGTTAGTAGCTACGACATTGGGAGTAATATGTCCCAAAGTGTGTAATCGATTGATAATGTGAGAAAATCTCTTTTGCATATCCGCAATGGTTTCACCTTGCTTCATATGAAAGAGATCAAACTCTTGCATTAAGGTATTGATTCTAGCTAGCTTAATATCATTAGTTCCTTCATGGGCGACTTGTAATGCATCCCACATTGCCTTAGCCGTTTGGCAATGCGACACACGAAAGTACTCATCGACCCCTAAGGAAGCTATAATCATGTTTCTAGCTTTCCAATCATACCCGTAATTCTTTTCATCTTTTTCATCCCATTGTGCTTGAGGTTTAGGTCTTGTGATGCCTGCATCGTTGGTTATGGTGATAGCCATAGGACCATTGACGATGACATCCCATATTTTTCTATCAACGGAGTTGATATGAATGCACATATAGTCTTTCCAATAACTATAGTTTTCTCCAGTGAAAACAGGCGCTTTATTGTACGCCCCTTTTTGACCGCTCTCCATTTTCTAAAAAGTTATATCAAGCACTAGAATGAACCGGAGCTCGTGATACCACTTGTTAGACGATAGGAATGGTCTAGAGGGGGGTGAATAGACCACCTTTTTCCGACTTAAGAAAATTTTAGCTTTTGAAACGTGACTTCCCTAAATCACTTAATCGTCTAAGAGCGATTATGTTATCGGGGACCGGATATGTGCACTAAACCGAACGAATGAAAATGTCAAGTAATGAATTACGTTTTGATGAATATATCAATTGTATCAATTGCACACTATATGGTATATTACTCACAATGAACGTTTTCACTAAAATTTGAACAAAAATTTGATTGAGTAATTTTATCGAACACTTGGTGATCGATAATTTGCCTAACCTTAGTTTTTGTTCAACAATGGAAATAAACGAAAACAAATGGAAACAAGATAAAAGTAAAAACGATAAAGAACACGATATTTGTTTAGGCAGTTCCTCTATCGTCCTCGCAGGAGTACGTCTGCCCCTAATTTCAAATGAAATTAGGAAAGTTTTATTAGATTGCAAAATGTTTAACAAGGATAGAAAGTTCCAATCACCAACTACACACATGCAGTAAAATTGAATACAATTCGATCCTCCCCTTGATTCAAGTTGAATCAAGTCAATGTCTATGATCTTCACCGATCAAGACCCCGATTGTTCAATCCTCCGGTTGTAGCAAGTTTGTTGAGCGGATCTTCAATCCCTCAATCCCTTATGCACGGCTGAATTGATTACCATAGCGAATCAATCGTCAAAAACCTTCGAACAAAATCTTTGATGAAGAAGGAAAAAGCCTAAGGTTTTATACAAGAAACACCTTCAACAATCTTCACTCGAACAAGATGAATGTCTACCGTCGAATCTCGAACAAGACAAATATCTACCGTCGAACCTTATCAACACACGTTCCTTACTTCGATCGAGAAAGATGATTATGTGTGATTCTCAATCAATAAGCGAAAGGTTGAAGATGAAAAGAAGCTGAGTCAATATTTCACGTTTCTTGTTGAAAAGGCTTAAGAATGATCACTTGAGTATTTATACCACATACAATGCATAGGCCAACTTGAAAACAGCAGAAAATCAGATTTATTAGCGACAGGTCGACCTGCTCTCTGCATAGGTCGACCTATTGAGTGTATTGCACTTGAAAATGAGCAATGTGTGACACTTGCGTCGACCTGAAGGGTCGGCGTGCGCATTCTCGTGAGTTCCTCAAAATACCATGCGTCGACATAAGGAAGCAATGCGTCGACGCATTTTGTTCTTGCACTTGAGTAACCAAAATTTGATGCGTCGACCTGAAGGGTCGGCGTGCGCATTCCCGTGAGTTCCTCAAAATACCAATGCATCGACCTAAGGAAGCAATGCATCGACGCATTCAGCTTTTACCTGAATTCCTTCACAAAGGGCTTGCAGTAGGTCGACCTATAATATGTGTGAGTCGACCTATTGGTGTCTTGTGGCCAAAAGTGCTTGTCTTGGTTGCATTTGCTCAATTTCTATGATTCCAATTAAGTTGTAGTTGATTCACAATGTTTTGACATCATGAAAACTACATCTTTCCCTCACATTGTTAACCCTGATGTGTTTCTTAAAAAGCCCAAGGCCGAAGACTGCATATAAAAAGGACTGCAATCCTAGTTTAGAATGCAGACAGAAGATTTTTTATTGTGAAGAACGGCTGTTTTGTAACTGTCTTGTGTGATCCAAGCAATTGTCTTTGATGATTGCGTTGGAATTAGTTTGTGTTTTTGTAATGTCACTCTAAGCTTTTAAGCACGAGTGTGTGTCTCTTGATTGAAGCTTTTAAGCAGATCAAGGTGTGTTTTTGAAGAGTGTCTTCTATCTGTAATTGTTTATTGTTTATGTGTAATCACTGCTGTGATTGAGGGGGAGTGGAATGGAGATATTCCATATCTAGGTAGAACCTGGGTAGAAGGGTCATTGGGTAGTGATTAAGTGAGAAGTTGTAAACGGGGGAGTTTAGCTTTGAATTGATACTATTGATAGTGGACTTCATCCATGGCTTGGTAGCCCCTAGAGTAGGTTGTTTGAACCGAACTGGGTAAACAATTATGTGTGTTCTTCATTGTTTTTATGTTGTTTTGTTATTACTGTCTGTGCTGCATAAGTGTGGATGTCATAACATCCAGGTTGACATCGAGCGTGTGTTACTAGAATTTTCAAAGTTATTTCTTTTCTCAATTTTAATTTGAACTACGTTCAAATCAATATGGTTGCATGTCATATGGTTGCACATCACAACATCATTTCAATTACAACTCACCTTTGCATAATGGATTCTGAATCAATTATATGACTTTCAACCTGCTCCTCAACTTGCATCTATTTTCTTCTCCCTAAACTTCCTCTGCACTATTCTTCTCCACCGCACTTTTTCTTGCAAACTGTATCTCTTTACAACAAGTCTATCAGGTATTCTATTGTGCTTCATTTTTTACATTCTTTTGCTGAAACGTTTTTCTTCAAAGTTGTTTTCCCTTACCCTTTTATCGAATGATGTTTCTTTGATGTTATTTTACAAATATTTTGAAACCCTAATATCATCATATTCTCTTCACTCAAAAGGACTGAAATAAACTCCATGAATATGCTACTTTTCTTATTGGGCACTTGTATTCCTTTTCTTTGGTGTTGTAGAGATCAATTTTTATCATTTGTCTACTTGGGTGAATTTCTTTTCTATTTTACATCATCATACTTATTTTTCTATTATTTATATATTTATTAATTTTATCCATGAATCTTATTCTTTACTGTGATTATATTATTCGTTAAATCCACCAATTTTAGTTTAACAAGGGCTATTTCTTTCATAGTCGACGGACATCGGTCTCTTGATATGCAAGAAGATTTAAATCAATTTGAACTAAAAAACATTTGGGAACTACTTCCTAAAGCTTCATATAATCTATCGACGAGTTTTTCGCAACAAGCTGGATGAAGATGGTAATGTTTTAAGAAATAAAGTTGGACTAGTTAGGAAAGGGTATAATCAACAGGAGAGAATAAATTTCGATGAAACTTATGCTCTTGTAGCTAGATTAGAAACCATAAGGATGTTATTAGCCTTCTCTTACATCATGAATTTCAAACTATTTTAAATGGATGTAAAAATTGCATTTCTAAATGGTTACATTCAAGATGAGGTATTTGTTTATCAGCTTCCTGGATTTATCAATCCTACTTTCCCATACCATGTTTTCAAGATCAAGAAGGAATTATATGGCCTAAAACAATCTCTTAGAACATGATATGACAGGTTAAGTAAATTCTTGCGTGAAAACATGATCTAGAGATAAAAAGTTGATAAAACCAATTTCATCAAGAAAATTGAGCATGACATTTTACTGGTTCAAATATAGGTTGATGATATCATATTTTGAGCTACTAACAAATCCTTATACAAGGAATTTTCTAAAATAGTGCATAATGAATACGAAATGTCCATGATGGGAGAGCTAAAATACTTTATAGGACTTCAAATCTATCAAAAAAAAGAAGTAACTTTTATAAATAAAGCTAATTATTGCAAAGAGCTACTAAAGAGATTTGATATAGAAAAGTCCAATATATTAGCAATACCAATATCTCAAGGTGAGAAAAATACACAAGAAAGGGGTTGAATTGTGTATTGTGAATAAATTCATAGTCTAAGCTTAGAGTAGTTATCATCAGAAATTGATAGAGTGCAGAAGAAATAAGTAACAGCGCACACAAAATTATCACGGTTCCTTATAACTGAGAGTAGCCCAATCCCCTTGTTCCACAAGATACTTTTCATTATAATCAAAACCCGATTACAAACTGCTCAAGCAAACCATCCTAGGACTTCCTTTTCTCATTCAACCTAGAAAGAGACTTCTGCTTAAGCAACCTGGCAAGATACTTCCTTTGCTCAAGCAACTAGAAAGAGACTTTCTTTGCTCAAGCAATCTAGCAAGAGACTTCCAGTATATTTCTAAACAAACAGTTTAGAAGAATAGACCATAAGATGCATTTGATATACAACCAGTGGTACATAAAGAATACAACACAAACAAAGACTTTAACACTTGAGATTTCTAAGATATACAAAGATAAGAAATCTCAATACTATGTACAATACAACAAATATATATGAAAGTTTAGTGTAGAGTCTCTAATTCTTGTTCTTGTTGTGATATCTTGTTGTTTTCTTCCTTCAAATCTTCAGTTCCTTGTATAGAGGCAACAAAAGAGTCGTTGGAAGATAACTTGCACAAGCATCTTTAATGAGAAGCAATTTTCAAGAGAGAGATGTTGGCCATTGATACTATGAAGATCTTCATCTTCTGAGTAAAAGCTTTATTCACGGTGTTTTTCTCAAACATATCGACTACAAGGATGTTGGAGCAGACTAAAGAGGTAGTGTCAAAATACCATGAGGCTCGCATTAGGAAACCGTAGTTGGCTTTCTCCATAATCTGGATTTTGAAAAGATAGAACTTCTTTGCGCACAAAGTACAGAACATTGGCGCATTACTATGTTTCCCAGGTTATGAAGATATAAGTTGCCATCAGAAGCAGAGATTCTAAGTGTTGAGTCATCAGATTCCAATCCTTTAAAATTTGAGTCATTTGCTTCTCTTTATAAGCTATTTAAAAGGGTCAGAACCAAGTTAATTTAGAGCTTATAATCCTACAAACTTGAACAAGTGTTAGTATACCCAATTGTTCTTTAAGTACTTTGTTATCATTAAAATCCAAGGAGTATGAATAGATTTTGTTTCAACAATCTCCCCCTTTTTGATGATGAAAAACAAATGTATTTAAGAACAATGGTTGGTCAATTTAACTAACTTGATAACATGAGAGTCTAAGGTTTTTAAGCTCCACATGAGTCTAATAGTCCAAAGGTTGAGTTTTGTAAGCTCCCCCTAAGTCCTAACCAGGTTATTTAAACTTAATTTGATTTAAAAGTTGTCATTAGTTTTAAGCATGTAAACATAAATTCCTTTATATGGGTTCAGGTGCACATAAAATCATTCAAGAGTGTTTTTATCCTCTGTAAATAGTCCTGTTTCTCCCCTTTTTATCATAAAAAATAATTTAAGAAAATATTACATAATTAAATAGTAAAACTAGTTCAGAGGTTAAAAGCTGCAGGTAAAAGAACTCTGAAGGGGCCAAGAAACCTGATGATGGACAAGTATGCAAACCAAAAATCCCAAGATGGTCAAAGTGAGAGTCTGACAACAAAGCATAGGTAATAAAAGCCAAGAAACATAGTCTTTGAGGAAGATTGATCTTTTCCCAAAAAAAAACTCCTTTAAAAAAAAAGGTCGTAGAACCTAACCAGATCACGTATCTCTTTCAGGTCTTCATTTTTCCGCAAGATGGGTGGAGAAAAACCACTCAAGGTTGAGAAGAGAGACTTCAAGAAAGAGATCAGCCACCTAATGAAGAAACTGGCCATAGAGGAAAAATAGAAAGCTGAGGAAGCTGCAAAAGCACAGAAACCCTTAGTTGCTGAAGATGCAGGCACTTCTGCTGGAGTCACTACTTGGGGAGGAACCTTAGAGACAACAATGAGTAAGCTCGAGAAGAAGGAAGATTCACCAGAAGTTGAGGTTGATGAAGACTATATGGCTTATCTGGATGAACTGATGAACAAACCTGAAAGTTCCACTGAGAGTTCCAATTCTCCTTGAAGTTAATCTATAGTAGCCTTAAGATATAAATTATGTACTATCTTGCTTAATGAATAAAAGTCTTTTCATTTCTATGCTTGTCTTGCCATTAACACACATTGACAAATCCATCAAGTTTGAAGAATATGCTTAACAACCAATCAGTTTAACCAAAAACAGAAGGAATTAAACAATATTAAAAATAAGAGAAACTCATTAATAAAGCAGATTTCATTGAAAGACAATGAAGGTACATAATAAAAACAATAAAACAAAATACAAGAGAAACTAACAAAAGATTAAACAGAAGAAGAAGAAGAGGGATATTCATCCAAAGAGACTGCCTTGACCTTAAAAAGGTCATTATAAAAGGCTTTAAGGAATTTTGGTAACTCCAACTTATCACCCCAGATTTGAGAAGTAACGTCAACCATGGTTTTCTCTTCTCGTTGTTGCATGAATAGTTTAGAGAAAACCCTCCCATAAGGAATGAAGGATGACTTTCCTTTTTGAAAGGATAGGAGAGTCATCTTCTGATATTCAAACATAACATAAGGGAGGTTGATTTTAAAAATTGAGTTGACAAGAAGAAGAAAAAAATCCCTTTCATTAATATCTAAAGAGTCTATATTCTTGTTCTTTGGCAGAAAGTTTGAGGCCAGAATTTGATACCAACCTAGTGCCAAAGGTTTAAGATTGGAAGCTTTAGATAGGTTACACAAATAATTTAAAATAATGCTAAAAGGAAAGTAGTATTCCCAAGACATCATAGTTAGAGTAACATCCTCATCCTTACAATTTATTGTATTTGCAATAGTAGTTGGGGTGGTGGTGATATGGAAACCATATACATTAGAAAGGGTGGCACGCTCTAGATTAAGATCTTGCATAGAAGCATTTACCAAGAATTCTTTGATTCGATTACGGTAAGTGGGATTATACAACATGTGAAATAACCCATCCCAATATTTTCGAGAAACAACACTTTGAAGATCAAAACCTTGAGCCAACCTTTCTTCAAAGTCAACATGACCTTCAACGATAACTACCAACTGGTTCTCCATAACAAAGTTAGTTCAAGAAGTTATCTCATGTAAGGTTTTACACAATAGTGATTTTGAAAGAGAGAGAGTAGTAATAAAATGCTTATTTTAAAAGAGAAGGAGTTCTCAAAGATATAGCCAAGAGTAATGCAAGACAACTGTCTTGGCTTAACAATCACTCAAAGATAGTCCTTAATAACCAAAACAGTTGAAAAAGTACAACATCAATAAAATATTTTTTAAAAGAAACTGAGCTTTAAAAACAATTAAAAAGAGACTAGATAGAAAAAGTAAAAGATGATGACACAGCGGAAGATACACAGAAGATCAAAGAGGTTTTACATCATTACCCAATAGTCTTTAATCTTATAGCTAACTAAGAAAGAAATACAATTATCAAAAGCATGGAATCTTAAGTGGAACAGATGTCACCAGATGACTAAGGATTCCATTAAAATGCTATTTGAAATAAATAATCCACTTCTGAGTCTCAAAGTCTGAAGTATCTCAGAAGCCATTTTTCTTAAGAGGTGGTTTCCAAGACTCTAGCTAAAGTTACTTTTGACTAAAAATAGACTATGGTACTCAATTCAGAATCAAGCACTAATTTATAAAGAAGAGATGTTTAAAATGCTCTTGTTCTAAGATATTAAACTGGATTTTTAAATAGATAGCACTAGTAAAAAAATTGTTTCCATACATCTGATAATCCTCTAGTTGATATATTATCTAGAGTAGTTGTGTACATTATTTAGAAGTTTTGATGAATTCGGCTTCTACTATAGACAGAGCAACAGTTGCTTGTCTTTTACTAGCCCAGGATATTAGGTTTTCACCAATGAATTTACGATTTTCACTAGTTTATTCCCTTTCATTTCTATCCCCAGCATAGTCAGCATCATAGAATCCAACTAGCTCAGTCCCAAACTTGTTGTTCCTTTCAGATACCTAAATATTCTCTTAACAACAATAAAGTGAGCTTTTCTAGGATCTGATTGGGATCTCGCGCACAATAAAACATTATAGAAAATATCAGGACTAGAAGCTATGAGGTAAAGAAAGGAGCCGATGATACCTCGATATAGCTTCTAATCTACGTTGGTGTTACTTTCCTCTTTGTTCAGATTGCAGGATAGTTATAGGGGTTGCCATAATTTTACTCTCTTCAAGATTGAACTTCTTTAGAATTTCCTTTGTGTACTTTGATTGTTCAACATAAATCCCATATTTGCTTTAGTTGATCTGAATTCTAAAGAAGAACTTCAATTCTCCCATCATGCTTATCTCAAACTCAGCCTGCATACACTCATTCCTCAAAGATTTTTCTCGTACATTCAACGATTTTCTGGATGTACCTGATTCTTTTCCAAAGTTCATTCAATTCTTTTTTGAATGTCTTTGATGATGTTTTCCGGAGTTTATTCAATACTTTTCTGAATATCTTTGATGTTTGGTTCTCGTACATTCAATGCTTTTATGGATGTGCCTGACTTCTTTTCTAGGGTTCATTCAATGCTTTTCTGAATGCCTTCAATGATTGTTTCTGTTGCTTTCCAGAGATTATTCAATTCTATTATGAATATCTCTGATAACTGTTACCTTTCACCCAAATGAATCTTTCATTAAGTCTTTTACCCATTCCATCAATAGTTGTTTCTCGTGGCGGTACTTTCCCCACAAAGATCCGAGTCTGTCTCATGCCATATCATATGAAAAAAAATCATACATTCATATCATTCTTGGGGCATCTTAGGCTAAAAATCGAGTTTGTTTATATTTAAGTATCTCTTATCTTGTCGAGACGAAGTTTTCAACTCTCATATCTCCTGATAGAAGAAACTTCAATAGGGGAAGGTGTTGCACCCTGATTTTTACCCTACGATTTCATCTCATTTGCATCACTGAATTTCACCTTATTATGTTTTATGTTACTAACCTTGCAAGATTTTATGACTTTAATTTTTAATTCAATTTAAATCAAGTTGAATTTTAAATTTGAGTTAATAAAATCATTTTTTTATCATATTATTTTTTTTGCTTTGGTTTTTTTCTTTTAATAGGTGCTAACTTAGGGAGGTCCAAAAATTAAAAAGATTCAAGTACAAGGCCCATTTTATTGTTGGTCCAAGCTAGAATTGTAAAGAGGTCCAAGCCAAAATCGTTGGTCCAAGTTTCTTAAGCCATGAATCCAAGGGAGAAGAATCACGGTTTCTACACAGAAAAAAGTTTCACCATGACATCATATCCATTCAACCTCACATTAAGGACAAAATGAAAACAAATTCTACAGCTCATGCAAATTCCTCACACGCATTTTGCACAAAATCAGGGAGCCATCCTAACCAATTTGATTCTCTCTAATCCTCTGCTAATTCAAAATTTCCATAATGCCTTCAATTTCTTTGCCTATATAAGAACACTCTCAACACAATGCAAGGGGATGAAGAAAATATGTGGTTACCCTGCCAAATTCATTATAGAAACTTCCTCCAAATTTTAAATCATCACCCACCTCCATAACCTTCATCTCCATAAATATAGCACATCAAATCCATATCATACCATTCATAATATCATCATAATTCCTTTCACCATTGCGAAACAATCACATCAGCAGTACAAATAGATCCATACTTCATTGTAACCTTCAATCCACCTGCATTTGTATCATCATCTTCAATCACTTCACAACCAACATCACAATTTCTTTAACCTTCAGCTTCATAGAATCAACACACCTTCAATTTTCTTCAAAGCTACAACAATACCGGATTCACCACCAAAACACCTACAATGATTCAGTTTCACAAGTCAAGCCATGGTAACATCACTCAACAGATCCAGGAATAAACCACGCGCAGCGAGTCCGATTCAACCGAAACATCGAGTTCTTCAACGATTGAGCGATTTCTTCAATGATTGAGTGAGTTCACGAAGTCAACTTGAAGTAACACGACAACCTTCACACTTCTTCATGTCAAAATGCCATCAAATCTAAATCGCCTATTCACAGCACAGAAGAATATTATCTCATCTCTGGTTTTCTAAATTGTATTTCCTTCAAGCCATAAATCCAGGTTTCGTTTCTTTTATCTTGTATATTGCCTGCTATTGAATCTCTGTTTGTTGTTGTTTTTGTATTGACTGATTCAAAATTGTGAGAATCTTTTGAAACCGTGAGTAACCGATATGAAGAGATTTAGTGTTGTTGCTCGAAGCAAGGAGATTGGCGGAGGGAGACAGTTCGTGGAAATCGAGTTGAATAGAAGAACAAAGTGAGAGAGTTGAGTAAGCGTTGAGAGAGATGAGAAAAGCGTTAGGAAGAGGAGAAGAGGAAAATGATTCACGATTTGAGAGAAGAGTGAGTTTGAACCAATTTTAGAGAGTTCTGGGAAGAGGGCCTGAACAGGGCCTGGATATTGTGATTTTCTCACCTCATTCAGTACCATTCATGAATGTTGTGATTCCCCTTTCTTCTTTCAGTGTCATTCCTGAAAGATGTTTCTCACTTTATTCAGTGCCTTTCTTGGATATTGTGATTTCTCACCACATTCATTGCCATTCCTGTATGTTGTGATTCCTCTTTCTTCTTTGAGTGCTATTCCTGAAAGATGTTTCTCACTTTATTCAGTGCCATTCCTGGATATTGTGATTTTCACACCTCATCCAGTGCCATTCCTGAATGTTGCGAGACCTCTTTCTTCGTTCAGTTTCATTCTTGAAAGATTTTTCTCGTACATTCAATGCTTTTCGGGATGTGCCTGATTCTTTTTCAAAGTTCATTCAATGCCTTTTTGAATGTCTTTGATGATGTTTTCCAGAGTTTATTCAATGCTTTAATGAATATTTCTGATGTTTGGTTCTCTTACATTTAATGCTTTTCTAGATGTGCCTGACTTCTTTTCTGGAGTTCATTCAATACTTTTGTGAATGCCTTCGATGATCGTTTATGTTGCTTTCTAGAGTTTATTCAATGTTATTATGAATATCTCTTATAACTGTGACCTTTCACCCAAATGTCTCTTTCATTAAGTCTTTCACCCATTCCATGAATAGTTTGTCTCTCGTGGCGCTATATTCCCCACAAAGATCTGAGTCTGTCTCCTGTCATATCATATGAAAAACAAAAAAAAAGAATTCATACCTCATATCATTCTAGGGGCATCTTAGGCTAAAAATCGCGTTTGTTTATATTTAAGTATCTCTTATCTTGTCGAGACGAAGTTTTCAACTCTCATATCTCCTGATAGAAGAAACTTAAATAGGGGCAGGTGTTGCACCCTTATTTTTACCCTACGATTTCATGTCATTTGCATCACTGAATTTCACCTTATTATGTTTTATGTTACTAACCTTGCACGATTTTATGACTTTAATTTTTAATTCAATTTAAATCAAGTTGAATTTTAAATTTGAGTAAATAAAATCATTTTTTTATCATATTATTTTTTTTGCTTTGGTTTTTTTCTTTTAATAGGTGCTAACTTAGGGAGGTCCAAAAATTAAAAAGATTCAAGTACAAGGCCCATTTTATTGTTGGTCCAAGCTAGAATTGTAAAGAGGTCCAAGCCAAAATCATTGGTCCAAGTTTCTTAAGCCATGAATCCAAGGGAGAAGAGTCACGGTTTTTACATAGAAAAAAGTTTCACCATTACATCATCTTCATGACATCATATCCATTCCACCTCACATTAAGGACAAAATGAAAACAAATTCTACAGCTCATGCAAATTGCTCACATGCATTTTGCACAAAATCAGGGAGCCATCCTAACCAATTTGATTCTCACTAATCCTCTGCTAATTCAAAATTTCCATATTGCCTTCAATTTCTCTGCCTATATAAGAACATTCTCAACACAATGCAAGGGGATGAAGAAAATATGTGGTTACCCTACCAAATTCATTACAGAAACTTCCTCCAAATTTTAAATCATCACCATCCTCCATAACCTTCATCTCCATAAATATAGCACATCAAATCCATATCATACCGTTCATAATATCATCATAATTCCTTTCACCATTGCGAAACAATCACATCAACAGTACAAATAGATCCATACTTCATTGTAACCTTCAATCCACCTGCATTTGTATCATCATCTTCAATCACTTCACAACCAACATCACAATTTCTTTAACCTTCAGCTTCATAGAATCAACACACCTTCAATTTTCTTCAAAGCTACAACAATACCGGATTCACCACCAAAACACCTACAACGATTCAGTTTAACAAGTCAAGCCATGGTAACATCACTCAACAGATCCAGGAATAAACCACGCGCAGCGAGTCCGACTCAACCGAAACATCGAGTTCTTCAACGATTGAGCGATTTCTTCAATGATTGAATGAGTTCACGAAGTCAACTTGAAGTAACACGACAACCTTCACACTTCTTCATGTCAAAATGCCATCAAATCTAAATCGCCTATTCACAGCATAGAAGAATATTATCTCATCTCTGGTTTTCTAAATTGTATTTCCTTCAAGCCATAAATCCAGGTTTCGTTTCTTTTATCTTGTATATTGCTTGCTATTGAATCTCTGTTTGTTGTTGTTTTTGTATTGACTGATTCAAAATTGTGAGAATCTTTTGAAACCGTGAGTAACCGAGATGAAGAGATTTAGTGTTGTTGCTCGAAGCAAGGAGATTGGAGGAGGGAGACAGTTGGTGGAAACCGAGTTGAATAGAAGAACAAAGTGAGAGAGTTGAGTGAGCGTTGAGAGAGATGAGAAAAAGTGTTAGGAAGAGGAGAAGAGGAGAATGATTCACGATTTGAGAGAAGAGTGAGTTTGAACCAATTTTAGAGAGTTCTGGGAAGAGGGCCTGAACAGGGCCTGGATATTGTGATTTTCTCAACTCATTCAGTACCATTCATGAATGTTGTGATTCCCCTTTCTTCTTTCAGTGTCATTTCTGAAAGATGTTTCTCACTTTATTCAGTGCCTTTCTTGGATATTGTGATTTCTCACCACATTCATTGCCATTCCTGGATGTTGTGATTCCTCTTTCTTCTTTGAGTGCTATTCCTGAAAGATGTTTCTCACTTTATTCAGTGCCATTCCTGGATATTGTGATTTTCACACCTCATCCAGTGCCATTCCTGAATGTTGCGATACCTCTTTCTTCGTTCAGTTCCATTCTTGAAAGATTTTTCTCGTACATTCAATGCTTTTCGGGATGTGCCTGATTCTTTTTCAAAGTTCATTCAATGCTTTTTTGAATGTCTTTGATGATGTTTTCCAGAGTTTATTCAATGCTTTAATGAATATGTCTAATGTTTGGTTCTCTTACATTTAATGTTTTTATAGATGTGTCTGACTTCTTTTCCGGAGTTCATTCAATACTTTTGTGAATGCCTTCGATGATCGTTTATGTTGCTTTCCAGAGTTTATTAAATGCTATTATGAATATCTCTTATAATTGTCACCTTTCACCCAAATGTCTCTTTCATTAAGTCTTTCACCCATTCCATGAATAGTTTGTCTCTCGTGGCGCTATATTCCCCACAAAGATCCGAGTCTGTCTCTTGTCATATCATATGAAAAACGAAAAAAGAAATTATACCTCATATCATTCTTGGGGCATCTTAGGCTAAAAATCGCGTTTGTTTATATTTAAGTATCTCCTATCTTGTCGAGACGAAGTTTTCAACTCTCATATCTCCTGATAGAAGAAACTTAAATAGGGGCAGGTGTTGCACCCTGATTTTTACCCTACGATTTCATCTCATTTGCATCAGTGCATTTCACCTGATTATGTTTTATGTTACTAACCTTGCACGATTTTATGACTTTAATTTTTAATTCAATTTAAATTAAGTTGAATTTTAAATTTGAGTTAATAAAATCATTTTTTTATCATTTTTTTTGCTTTGGTTTTTGTTTTTTAATAGGTGCTAACCTAGGGAGGTCCAAATTAAAAAGATTCAAATACAAGGCCTATTTTATTGTTGGTCCAAGCTAGAATTATAAAGAGGTCCAAGCCAAAATCATTGGTCCAAGTTTCTTAAGCCATGAAGCCAAGGGAGAAGAGTCACGGTTTCTACACAGAAAAAAGTTTCACCATTACATCATCTTCATGACATCATATCCATTCCACCTCATATTAAGGACAAAATGCAAACAAATTCTACAGCTCATGCAAATTCCTCACGCGCATTTGAATGGCAATATCATAGAGAGAAGTCCTGTGAATGTGATTCACGAATTTTGGTACCACATGCATAGTGTCAGTTATGTCATATGCATTTTGTCATAACATGATTGAATGGATTTCTGTGTTTTGTGTTGTAATCTATTATTGTGTGAATTGATGAATAATAGATGTGAGTCTGAATATGTATAATTGGGTGAACAGTATATTATGATGCTCGTTGCTTATGAATTGCATAATATTTACTAATTGAGAATGAGACTCACCCTTACATGTTGTCATTTTCAGATTGAGGAGTAGCGGCATTAGTGCTCGGTGAGGATGACTCGTAGAGTTTATCCGTTTATATTGGGTCGTGTCGGTCATGCTCTGATCTTGTAACACTGGGGGACGATAGTTATAGAGTTTTATGAGATTACTCTATTTTATTGGTGTTGGATTATATTTCCATTTGGTTATATTAATGATATTTCTTATTCCGCTGTGATAAACATGATTGTGTTTTTGGTAAATCGTTCCTAATGAAGCATGACTTGAACATGATTGGTTTATTTATTTTAAATAATTGTGGCACCCTTGTGTTTATGTTTTTACTCTGATATATTTATTTAATTTGCCACGGGGTTTAGAAGGGTGTTACAATAGTGGTATCAGAGCATAGTCGGTCGTTGTGACCAGAGTCTTGTTGTTAATTTTTCCTTTCGGTATGCGACATGTGTGTGAAACACTGTCGGTACTCAGTGTGTTCTAGCTATTTGCCTGCAGAAGTGGGATTGAAACTAGTGGGGGAGAAGCTATGCTTCTTGGATATGTCTCAGATGCAAGATGTTAGCGTGATGCGGAGGGCAGCAGTACAAGAGTGTGGAGTTATTGGTTTCTGAAGTGAAGGTGACATGGGCTGTAGAATGTTGTTGTTATTTCAGTTGGAGTGTCTCGGAGTAGATGATGGTTATTTCTGGCAAATGGAATTTTGAAGTTGTGATGCTTCAAGTGCTACTGATGGACTGTGATGTTGTCGTGTGAGTAGCCCTATGTGAAAGGTCGTTGTTGAAGCGGTGATTAAAGGAAGTAATGTCGTAGGCCTTGCCGTAGGACTACTAGTAAGTAAATGAGATGATGGTAGGGGTTATCGATGTTGTTGAGAACATTTTGAAGCGCGATTAATGCGAAGAGACGAGTATGATCTCAAGGATAAGAAGGTTGATGATGGCGTACATGAATTTGATTTCGTGACGTTGCAGAAATCGAACTTCGGCGATGGGATGTGTTGCTCGAGTTATAAGGAGTTTGGAAGCGAAGAGATATGATAAGGGGCTGTTTAGAATGTGATTGATTCGAAGAGGATGAGTTTTGGAGCGAATTTTCGTAAGCAAAACGCAGGAAAATTGCTGAATCGTTATGAAACTTCGAAAATTCATAACTGGAGTTCTGGACATCCGATTTGAGTTCCGTTTGAAGCGTCGGAAAGCTAACGAGATGAACCTTGTTATAAAAATGGTTGCAGCAGCTGTAACATATTTAATTGTGACAGGATGATGTTGGAAAGAGGTGAAGTTACGGTTACGCTTGTTCTTAGAACTAGACTTGTTTGTTGGTACTGCACGGGATGTCTGTGTCGGAGTTGAGCGGATTGAAGGAATAATTAAAAGGTTTGTGGAGAAGAAATTTTAGGAATTAAATGTGCCAATTGAAGAGTTTTGGAGATGTCGTATAGAGTGTCGCTGCATGGCGTCGGTATTGCATTTTTGGATAACGATTGGAAACATTCATATCTTGAGCTCTGAGTGTCGGATTAATGTGTCGTTTGAACCCACGAAGAGGAGAGATTATGTTCTACCTTATGGAAGAGTTATAAATACAGTAGAGTAGTCCTATGAGGAGATATTATGATGTCGGTTAAAGAAGCATGAAAAAGTGTTGAATTATGAGATTACTCTATTTTATTAGAGTTTTATGAGATTACTCTATTTTATTGGTGTTGGATTATATTTCCATTTGGTTATATTGATGATGTTTCTTATTCCGCTGTGATAAACATGATTGTGTTTTTGGTAAATCGTTCCTAATGAAGCATGACTTGAACATGATTGGTTTATTTATTTTAAATAATTGTGGCACCCTTGTGTTTATGTTTTTACTCTGATATATTTATTTAATTTGCCGCGGGGTTTAGAAGGGTGTTACAATAGTGGTATCAGAGCATAGTCGGTCGTTGTGACCAGAGTCTTGTTGTTAATTTTTCCTTTCGGTATGCGACATGTGTGTGAAACACTGTCGGTACTCGATGTGTTCTAGCTATTTGCCTGCAGAAGTGGGATTGAAACTAGTGGGGGAGAAGCTATGCTTCTCGGATATGTCTCAGATGCAAGATGTTAGCGTGATGCGGAGGGCAGCAGTACAAGAGTGTGGAGTTGTTGGTTTCTGAAGTGAAGGTGACATGGGCTGTAGAATGTGGTTGTTATTTCAGTTGGAGTGTCTCGGAGTAGATGATGGTTATTTCTGGAAAATGGAATTTTGAAGTTGTGATGCTTCAAGTGCTACTGATGGACTGTGATGTTGTCGTGTGAGTAGCCCTATGTGAAAGGTCATTGTTGAAGCGGTGATTAAAGGAAGTATTGTCGTAGGCCTTGCCGTAGGACTACTAGTAAGTAATTGAGATGATGGTAGAGGTTATCGATGTTGTTGAGAACGTTTTGAAGCGCGATTAATGCGAAGAGACGAGTATGATCTCAAGGATAAGAAGGTTGATGATGGCGTACATGAATTTGATTTCGTGACGTTGCAGAAATCGAACTTCGGCGATGGGATGTGTTGCTCGAGTTATAAGGAGTTTAGAAGGAAAGAGATATGATAAGGGGCTGTTTAGAATGTGATTGATTCGAAGAGGATGAGTTTTGGAGCGGAATTTTCGTAAGCAAAACGCAGGAAAATTGATGAATCGTTATGAAACTTCGAAAATCCATAACTGGAGTTCTGGACATCCGATTTGAGTTCCGTTTGAAGCGTCGGAAAGCTAACGAGATGAACCTTGTTATAAAAATGGTTGCAGCAGCTGTAACATATTTAATTGTGACAGAATGATGTTGGAAAGAGGTGAAGTTACGGTTACGCTTGTTCTTAGAACTAGACTTGTTTGTTGGTACTGCACGGGATGTCTGTGTCGGAGTTGAACGGATTGAAGGAATAATTAAAAGGTTTGTTGAGAAGAAATTTTAGGAATTAAATGTGCCAATTGAGGAGTTTTTGTGATGTCGTATAGAGTGTCGCTGCATGGCGTCGGTATTGCATTTTTGGATAACGATTGGAAACATTCATATCTTGAGCTCTGAGTATCGGATTAATGTGTCGTTTGAACCCACGAAGAGGAGAGATTATGTTCTACCTTATGGAAGAGTTATAAATACAGAAGAGTGGTCCTATGAGGAGATATTTTGATGTCGGTTAAAGAAGCATGAAAAAGTGCTGAATTATGATATTACTCTATTTTATTAGAGTTTTATGAGATTACTCTATTTTATTGGTGTTGGATTATATGTCCATTTGGTTATATTGATGATGTTTCTTATTCCGCTGTGATAAACATGATTGTGTTTTTGGTAAATCGTTCCTAATGAAGCATGACTTGACCATGATTGGTTTATTTATTTTAAATAATTGTGGCACCCTTGTGTTTATGTTTTTACTCTGATATATTTATTTAATTTGCCGCGGGGTTTAGATGGGTGTTACAGAATACAACACAAACAAAGACATTAACACTTGAGATTTATAAGTTATACAAAGATAAAAATATTAAGACTATGTGCAATACAATACATATATACCAAAGCATAGTGTCGATTTTCCAGTTCTTGTTGTGATATCTTGTTGTTTTCTTCCTTCAAATCTTTAGCTCCTTATATAAAGGCACAAAATAGTCGTTGGAAGATGACTTGTACAAGTATATTTGTGGAGAAACACAAGTATCTGTGAAGATCTACATCTTCTGAGTAAAAGCTTTATCCATGGTGTCTTTCTCAAATATGGCGACCACAAGGATGTTGGAGTAAACTAAAGAGGTCGTAGAAGTATAGACTTAGCGCTTTCTCAGAAATAATCAATCCAAGATTTTGATGACAAAGATTCCATGTGTCTTCGACAGCAATATATATTGAGTGCGGAGAAGAGCAACATAACTATTTTTTGGACTTATCTGAAAGTACACGTGGAGACAGGTCCAAGGGCGAAATGCTTGCAGTGAAGACGTGTCAATTTCTAAGGCGAAAGCCGTTGAAGGCGATTTATCTAAGTATTAGTATAAATAGGAGTTCTAGTCTTAGGATTCGGTATGTCAAAATCATTACACAAACTCACAAACTCAAAGTATCCAAACGTTAAGAGAGAAAAGAGTCGATCGAGCGAGATGTATGATTCTGAACACCAATGATATTTACACTTTAAGCAAATTTCCTTTATTTTAGCTTGTCTTTTGCACTTTTTATCTTTATCTTTTTGCCTTACTATTTACAAAAATTTCAACCAAGTCAAAATCCTTCATTTTCTACAAAATATTACATTTCAAACTTAGTAGAAATCAAAATAGAATTCACTTCACACCAAACACTTAAACAAAGTCACAGATATTTATTCACATATGTTCTAGGATCAACTAATCAATCTTGCAATTAACCTTTTTAAAAGACTAACAATTATTTATTAAATTCCACGTTAACAATCATCAAAATAATTTTAAAATATAAATTAAATACACATAATGATTAATTTTCAATGTAAACCTTTTTGTATTGGCTCTACATATCCTATTTTCTCATAATAAAAACTATCAGTTAATTTAAAGTAATTTTTTTATTTAATTATTTAGATGAAAATAAAATTACTAAGAGCTATAATAAAAAAATATTAAAAACAAAACTTTTAAATTGTTGTTTCAGCACCCATAAAATATTTTGAAATTAATGAATGGATAACATTTCACATCAAAATCATTTGGCTTCAAAATCTTGGGATAAAATTAATTTGTTTCTGGCGGAAAAGAATTTAATTTTTTTTTGTTTAGAATAGAGAGTATTGAAAAGAGACTCAACTTTTCTGATTTGACAAAATAAAGAAAGTTTTATTAATAACATGGACCTCCATGCTTAAGTAAAGCCAAAAGCATGAAAAGACATCATGAAACAACTTGGAACTCCATTCCAATTTTTTTTTTCATCATCACCGAAATAATGCGTTTCGGATTCAATTCTGATATTAAGTGGTTTCAATCCTTTATCAATCATAGTTGTAAAAATTAAACCGTATATCAAATTCAACGTCAATGATCACTGAAACATCTAACAATTGGTACAAATCTGTAAATTTGTTTAAAACTTTTTTTGTATGCAGTTTTTTAATAAAAAATGTCGGTAGTTAGTTGTTTGTTAGTACTACTTTTTCTTCTTTGTTAGAGATTGAATTTCAATGACCTTATATTCTTTAAACTTAGTTCAACTAGTTTAAACTAGATAATTGAATCTAAGACTTTAATATTTAGTTTTTATTATAAACTCCATCTATAACCTTAAATTAAAAATTAAATAATTAAGTTAATAATGTTTATGATCTTAACAATGACACATTATTATAAAAATATTCGGAACATGCAACATTAACAATTATAAAAATAAAAATAAAAATAAAAACTAAATGGATAACAAATAATTTAAAGGATCAAAGTTCAAATAATTTTTTTAGAGGTACTAAAAATTGATTATTTTTTTTAAAGGACTAAACATAATTAATCTAATCTTTAAATAATATAGTTTTGAGCAACCCCACTAGCAACAATACATAAACATATTTGAGAGGTTCGATAGAAGGCGAATTCAACACAATGAATTGTTAGATTGCACCTTCCACAACTTTTGCCTTCAAGCGCCACTACTATAAAAAAAAAAGTTTCATGCTAACATGTTTTTTTTAAGTAAGAATTTCATAAATAGGAAGAACTAAGAATTCTCCAACTTTGATACACAAGAGACGGTCTGAAACCGACAACACGATATTACAATTCTGCTGTGAATTCAATGTCAAGAACAAAATATAAAAGACAAGGGAAGAATAAAGGACAAGGAAGAAGAAGAACACAAGAATTGGTTATAACTGCTATTCTTTTACTTTTTCTTAGAAAACAAGATTACAAATTTACAAGAATAACAAATAACCTCTCTCCCCCTAAATTAGGATTTGTTGTGTGCAATGATGGGAGACTAGTATGCTATTTATAATAAAACCTAACATACTAACTAATGGGCTTTTTCCACAAGGCCCGTTACACAAGTCAACTTAATAAACAAGCTAACTTAACAAATTAGGGTTAAAACACTAAAACATTATTTAACATGCTAATAACCCTAGCATCTTCGACACAAGCATGTGAACAACCTTCGACTTCATGCTTAATCCTGTCGAACCACGAAGCTACCCTTAGACCATATTAGAGTTTGATCCAATATCTCACAAATCTCCACCTTTGTGATCATATCAGCAGCATTGTCCTCAGTCGAAAACCTTCAGCACTTGGACTTCTCCACGCTCGATTACTCCTTTGAAGAAATGCAGACTCACATCAATGTGTTTAGTTTGCTCATGATACGCTGAGTTCTTCGACAGGTGTATTGCAATTTGACTATCACATTTAAAGTGATACCTTTACCTTGAAGTTTCAGCTCCTTAGCAAAACCTTCAAGCCAAAATGCTTCTTTCACAGCTTCAGTTAGGGCAATATACTCCGCTTCAGTGGTTGATAGAGCAACAACCTTCTAAAGTGTTGCTTTCCAACTAATTGATGTGCCAAACATGGTGAAAACATATCCAGAAATAGACTTTCTAGAATCCTTACAACTTGCATAATCAGAGTCGACATATCTTTCGATTACTACTTTACTATCTTCACCCAAGGCTCCACCATAAATTAGGACCCATTTATGTACCTTAAAATCCACTTTAATGCTTGCCAGTGAGCCTTTCTAGGATTCGCCATGTACCTGCTTACAAGACTTACTGCATATGCTATGTCGGGTCTAGTACAGACCATAGCATACATTAAAAAACCAACTATATTAGCATATGGGATGTTGTTCATATAGGCTCTTTCGACATCACTATTGGGACACTGATCAATACTCATCTTGAATTGAGGGTTTGTCGGAGTCACAACTGGCTTCGAATTCGACATACCAAACCTTTCGAGAATCTTTCAAAGATATGCCTCTTGAGATACGCATAATTTCGACTTCTTTCTATCTATTCGAATGTCAATTCCAAGAATCCTAGAAGCAGCTCCCAGATCCTTCATATCGAACTCCTTATTGAGTTCAGCTTTCACCCTCTTTACATCTTCGACGTTATTGATTGCTATGAGAATATCATCCACATAAAGCAACAAAATAACAAATGAATTACCAAGTTGAAATCTGAAGTAAACACAGTGGTCGAACTGACTTCTAATGAAACTTATGCATGCCATGAACTTGTCGAATCTCCTATTCCACTGTCGAGGAGATTGTTTCAGCCCATATAAAGATCTCTTTAGCTTTCACACATAATCTTCCTTCCCCTTTTCGACATACCCTTCAGTTTGCCTCATCAGGATCGTTTCATCTAGATCACCATACAAGAACGCAGTATTCACATCCATTTGTTCCAGTTCTAGGTCGAAATGTGCCACTATGGAAAGCAACATTCAAATGGACCTATACTTCACAACAGGAGAAAACACATCATTGAAGTCTACACCTTCTTTCTGAGTGAAACCCCTTGCAACTAACCTTGCCTTGTATCTTTTCGACGTCACTCCTTCAATTCCTTTCTTAACTTTTAAAGATAACCATCTTGAAACTTGTCAAGTATGTTATCAAAGTTAGTAATGAAGATCGATGGTGAGTGAAGGATGTTCTCGGATTTAAATTCAATGGAAATTTATCATAAGCTTGATAAAATCATAGCGACTACATGATAAACTTCCATAAGTCTTAAATCAACCGCATACAGTTCTCTTCCATATTTGATCTTTTTTTGTTTGGGACACGATATATTGCGATATGTTAAGCAGATCGCCAAGTGATTTATGTAGAAATCACCCTACAACGAGGTCGGTCAAAACTTTATGTGCTAGTGCATGCGAGAGAAGCGATATATAGATCACTCTCCGAAAGCAATACCGCACGAAAAGAAAATAGGTAACGATCTAGTCTTTACCAAGAATCCATAAGAATTCTCAAGGTATTAAGACTTTCATTGATCAAAAGAGAAAGAGAGGAGAAAAAGAATAAAAATGCATAAAGCAAATCAACTCACACTATCATTAATATCATTCATCTAATATTATGAATTTGGTCATTTCAAACCTATCAACATCCTAGATCCAATTATATTAATGAAGTAGAGGAAGAAGGAAGTCAAAACAAGCATAAAAAACCAAAAAAAAACATTTTGCCTCAGTGGAAATCGATTTACCCCTGTGGGAAATTGGTTTCCTGAGTGCGGATTTTCAAATCTGGCGCAAAAATAGAGTGGAAATCGATTTACCTCTGTAGGAAATCAATTTCCTGCGCACAGTTTTCAAAAAAACAGCATTATGAAGCATAAAACTTGATTTAAGCAAACATACAAACACTTTATGATCACATATCAATTGGAGCACGAAATTTTCATCAATTCACCATCAAATAGGACCAATGTAGCATCAAAGATGCATTAAACACAAGCAATAAAGATCTACATCTTAGAGTTTAGAATTTTACCACTTCTTGAACAAAATGTCGGAGTAGCTTCAAGAACAAGCACAAAATGAGTAGATCCTTCAAAATTGGAGATGAACAAGTAGAGAAAAGAGTGAAATGAAGAAGGTTTAGTTCAAAACTAGCAAGATTCAAGGTGAATCTTACGAATTCTATGAAAATGAACTTTGGATAAGGGTTTTGGAAAGGATGAGAAGTGAAAATGCAAGAATTTCTTTGGCTCTCCAAGCTTGTCAAACCGGGAACCGGCCTGGTAACCGGTCTGGTTCAATAGTCAGATCGGGTAGCCATCAAACCGGTGGGAACCGGTGAAAACCGGCGGTTTAATTGCTTTTTTTTTTTAAACTTTTTTTTAAACTTTTTTTTTTATTTTTTTTTTAACTTTTTTTTTAACATTTCTTTTAAACTTTTTTTTAATATATTTAGTAGTGTATTACTTAAATAGCATTTTCACATAGTTTTTTTCGTTAGTGACAAATTAAAAACTTTATTATCTATTTGTTATCTTTGCTAATAAATTTTGTTAAATAGCATAAACATATTGAATTTTATTTGATTTTCTTTTTAGGAGGATCCTATTTTGAATTAAATTTGGTACACATTGGAGTTATTTTGTTATAAACTATTCAATTAGATTATGTTGTAATTAGACTTTGTTTGCAATTAGACTTTGTAATTTTTTACTATTTTATTATGTGTGATACCTTTGTTTAAAATTTGAATTTAAGTTATAAAATTGTGAATTTATGATATGATATTTTTAAAAAATTTAAAAGCTAGCTATATTTTTTTAGAGACTGAATCATCCGGTTCGACCGGTTTTATACCTATATAATGACAGGTCTATTCAACCGAGTTATCCGATTTAATCCGGTTTGGTCGTGCCGTTCGACCAGTGACCCAGTGGTTCGACCAATAAACTAGTGACCCAGTACCCTCACCGGTTCGATGACCGGTCCGATTTTTAAAACACTGATCATGAGTTTGAATTTCAACACCAGTAATTTTATTTTTTATATATTTTTAAGCCACATTTTATCACGGTTGAAATTTCAATCATGTTAAAAGGTGGCGCGTAGTAGGGGTGTTTGTGGTTCATGAACTGAATTGAACCAAACCATATTAGTGATTTAACAAAAAGTGATTAATCTGTTAAACCAATTATAGTTCGGTTTAGAATCAATTCAGAACTGATTTATAATTTTAAACTAGTTTAATTTATTTTAATCAGCTTAAAATTAATTTTTTGAAAGAACTGGATTTAACCAAAACAAAAATTATATTCCACTTTAAAAATTTAATTTGTTGGGTCTAAAAGTTAATGAAAAGTAAACTTAAAAAAAAACACTCGCATTCTTTTATTAATTAAAAATAAGTAACTGAAAAAGCATGCATTAAAATATCTGGATTCATTTATACCAAGAAATTGAAAAGGCATGCATTAAAAAAATCTTGATCAATGTATCCAGTGAAACCGTAATCAAGTAACGTGGTCTTATTCTCATGTGTGAACTTACAATGAATAAAAGGGATGTGAAATTACCCATAGTTAGTTGTTTCGTGGTGATTGGCGCTAGACTTGGTAGGGAGAACCACGGTTCGATTTTCGTAACTGCGATCAGGAGTTGCGATCGGGAGGGAGATGAAACCACTTGATGCCAGAACTCGCCCCCAAACCAGACTAAACCGGGTATAAAGCCAAATAAAAAAAGTCAAAACGAAATCTAATTAAAATTGAAATTAGTTGGAGAGAAATGTGTTGTCTGACATTTGAGATTCTACCGTTCATACTTTACATGTTTAGGGAACAACATAAAGTGAAAATGAAAAAAAGGAAAATAAAAAAGTGAAAATGTGATAAAGCTATACTATGTAGTAAGTAAAAGTAATGAAGAAATATTAAAAAATTATAATTAAAATATTTATTATTTTAATTTAAAATGATAAAGAAAATTCAATTTTTTTAAAAAAAATTATTATTTATTTTTAGATTTTCTTAACTTTTTGTTTTTTAAAAAACTAATTTATATAACTAAGTCAGTTTATATAAGGAAACTGGTCTTAAACTGAATTAGAATTGTTTAAATTAAATGGTTAAGTTCATTAATCATTTAAATTGTTCAGTTATTTTACGATGCAATTCAGTTCAGTTCATGTTTACAATTCAGTTAATTATATTTTTGAACACCCCTAGCTCGTAGTCATGGATTTGAATCTCGCATAGCAACTTTGTCTTTTTATTTATTTTTAAGTCACTTTCACCATAGTTGAAAGTCCAATCATGATGAAAAGTGGTGTCTTCCTATTTTTTATTTTTAAATTAAAATATAAATTAAATTTCAGTAGTCAAGTGAATACAATGCATGGAACTAGTAGTTGTGAAATGCAGTTGTTTATGAGTTTTTGGTTGTTTATGACTTTGGGGTACAAGTTGTGAATTGCAGCCACACATCTTGCATCTAAGATATATCCCAACTTACCAAAGCATGTGTCTTTGTAATTCAGTCCATTGATAAGCATCTTATACAAATCTCTTAAGAAAATAAGTGTGAAAGAAAAGTCGACATGAATTTCATAGATTTTAGCAGCCATGGCACAAGGGTGTTCCTTACTAAGTAACTCATCACTAGAAATAAATAATACCATGCATTATGTATTAGAATATTGACAACTACTTTCTTTGAACCATACAATCTCAATTGTTTTCATTTTGTCTCTTTGTGTCACATTTAGGATTGCCCTTGAAATGTCAGCTACAAGAGATGTACCTTTAGGAAATGCAAAGCCAAAACCGTCGGTTTTAAATCTGTGTTCAACCATGACATACTTTGAACAATTATAAATTCCAATAAAGTGCTTAACATAAGGAACTTCATCAAAAGCTCATTTACACTTCCTTTTATGAAATGCTCATTACACTCTTCAGCTGACTGATAAGGAATGAGCTGAGAATCTTGAAATTGTAAGCCTTTCAAGATTCCATAAACAAAAGAACCTTTGAGATAGCTAACATTCATCTTATTCTTTAGAAGTTGGTTAACATCTGTAATAGTTGGACTTGAAACCACCACAATCCTACCCAAGTTGCTCACCAATTTCTCTCTATGAGCATAAACCATAATTGAGAAGGAAAACTATAACCTTGTGCCAATTTGATGAGAGAGTGGTCCTCTGAAATAGTTGTTTATTCTATGTTACCCAAAGTTTCCAGGTCAATGGCTTTCAAAAGGCCCATGCATTTTTCTTCCTGCTGTCGTTCATTGAAACGATCATTGTCACACCAGATGTGTATGGCATTGTGAAATCAACATAGTTGGATATGTTTGTAATGATGGGTATATCACCCACAACCACATCGTACTTCCTGTAATAGAGTTCATTGTATGTTCCCGCTATCTCCCCATTAGGCTTTGCAAATGCAACAAATTCAAATTGTGGTAAGCCATAAGGTAATGCTTCCACCACAACTTTGAAGACATCGATACAGAAGCTGGTGGCTTGTGTTGAATTTTCACTAGGATCCAAGATTACTTTCAAAAATTAAGTGTAGTTATTTCCATTTTTCTGGAACTCCTATCCTTAAATTCTTCCCATTTATAGTTGGAATTTCCCATCCCTTTAAAATAAAGTTCATATATCCTCGAGAAATACAAGCAAAGTTAACAATTAAATCATATGGAAATGAGGATGATCCAACACTAAAAATTAAACCAAACTCGAGCACAACTCCACTAGATGGGGAATTGTTGGAACATTATGCATATATTCCAATATAGGGAGATGAATTGAAAAAGTTCATTAAGCCAAGCCAAGTCTCACATTGTATACTAGTTGCAAAAACTCCTTAGTCCCACATTGCTTAGATTAGAAATCTTAGCTAGTTTACTTCATTATATAATGAAGTCACTTGTTTCATTCCAAAACACACCAAAAACTTATTTTGAGTTTTTCCTTCCTCACTCTCATAACTCCGCGTCTTTCGAATTGTCGAAGCGCCAACTTCTCCCCCTTTCTTTCTACTCGTTGAATTTTCTGAGTACCTTCTTGAATTCTCTTTAGAGAATTATGTTAATTTCTCCTCGTTTGAGTTGAGAAATTATAAGTATAATTTTTTCTTGGATTCTCTTTAGAGAATTATTGAAATTTCTCTTGGTTTGAGAAATTACTACGACTGGTTTTTATACCAGATACTAAGATGGTATTCATACCATATTTGAATGGTCCTAGTACCATCTGAGGGTGTATTTCTAGACCGATTATCTACCGTGCAAGTAGTAATCGTATAGTATAGAACCGGGCTGTTTTATCCTAGAGGCGTCGTGGTTATTAAGAGCTGCTTTGCATAATTTGGCAGTACTGCGAAACGTCTTAAAGAAAGCGTACCGATCCGCGACTCGACCCGGTAATTTCTTCAGTGGAAAATTTGTTAAAATCGTGATCCAACAATTTTAAGACGTTTCGAATTGCCATGGCTACTGAAGAAATTATTGGTACTTCTGCGGATACTTTCTTTGACAAACCATTCATGTTTGAGAGATTTCACTTCAAATGTTGGCAACAAATGATGATTTTCTTCTTAATGTTGAAAAAGATAGCTAACATTTTGACCGAGGACATTTTATTGCTCCTTTTGGATCAATCGAATAAACTAACGGTAAGAAAATTGTGGATCAAAAGGAACACGTAACAGTGTTGAAGCTGAATCTGCTGCACAGATTAAAGCGAACAATTTACAGTTTAGGAAAGAAATCACCTTATAGAAAGAATGATTATAACATTCTGAATGGAATCACAAATGGTCTGTATGACTATTACAATAACTGTGATAATTCAAAATATGTTTAAGAGGCTCTGGAAAACAAGTATAACATTGAAGAAGCTGGAGAACAGAAGAATGATTTTAGCAGCTACGTAAAGTATCAGATGGTAGTTGAAAGGTCCGTAGAAACTCAAAGTCACGAACTTCAAAAGATTGCTCATAAGATCATTGTTGAAGGTATGCATTTATAAGCAATTCGAATTTCTTTTATTATTGACAAACTGTCCCCTAGTTTGAAAGTCTTTAAGAATTATGTTTTGTTACAAAATAAAATAAATTTTAATTGAGAGACTGATTATTCTCATTAAAGAAGAATATCAGAGACATGATTATATAGAAAAGTCTCGGTTGTTTTAAACAACAAAAAGAAATTCGGTGTGGTTCTGAAGTCATATGGCAAATCATTAAAGAATTAGAACCGCAATATTGTGAACCGAATTAAGAATGAGAACCCTTATATGGCCTCAATTGCTCCAACTAGACAACAACCGCCACCTCATAGAAATGACGTTGTTTTCCTTTTGTTTCAACTGTGGAAAACTAAGTCATATGGATAAGAGATGTAGCCTGTAATGCTTGAACTTGGTGTAGCCCGTAATGCACTGGTTAACATGGCTAATGGAAAATTTATTCATATGATCATCGAAATTAACATGGTTGATGGATCTGATGGTTGGTGGATAAACACAGGCGTCTCTCGTCGTGTTTGCAAGGATCTTGTTATGTTTAAAACATACACGAATATTAAAGATAAGAAAGTGTTGTTGGAAGATGTCCATACCACTAATGTTGTCGATATTGGAGAAGTGGAACAATGTCCACCTATGAAAAGACTTCAATTTTGAAGGATGTCATGTATGCTCCCGAGATTATAAAGAATCATGTTTATGTTTTGATTCTTCTTCTTCTAAATAAGGCAATATTTAGTCAGTTTAATGGATTAGATTTATACTCCATTATCACAAAGAATGATACTTTTGTGAATGAAATTGATAAGTTTAAAAACTTTGTAAAGCATTTGAAAATGATTTAGTAAGAACTTGTAGTGATAGGTAAACTGTATGATTCTAGTTTATTTAATTATTTTTATAAACAACATGGAATTGTATATGAAACGAATGCTCCATATTCTCCTGAAATGCATGGTAAAACAGAAAGAAAAGATAGAACTCTTACTGAACTTGTTGTTGCAATTATGATGAATTTTTGTGCTGCACCTCACTAGTGGGGGGAAATTTTATTGACTGTTTGTTATGTCCTGAATAAAGTTCCCAAGTTAAAGAGTAATATCTCTCCTGATGAGATATTAAAGAAAAGACAACCAAACTTGTCTTATTTGAGAACTTGAGGATGTCTGGCTTATGTCAGAATTCTGGATATAAAACGAGATAAACTCGCTAGTAGAGTATATAAATGTGTATTCATTGGGTATGCAACAAACAGTAAGGTATATAGGTTTTATGACCTAAATACAAAAGTGATCATAGAATCACATGATGTTGATTTCTATGAAGACGAATTTCCCTTCAAATTGAGAAATAGTGGGGGCACTCAATCGAGTCACGTTCCTGTGATAAGAAGCACAGAAAGCAATGACAATGTAGAAACAGAACTTTGACGAAGTAAAAGAGTAAGAGTCTCTAAAGACTATGGGCATGATTATGCAGCCTATAATATAGAAGAAGATCTAATAAATCTTTAAGAAGCACTGTCATCTATGGATGCAGACTTATGGCATGAATCTATTAATGATGAGATAGATTCTCTGGAATCTGACAAAACCTGGCACTTAGTAGACTTGATTCCTGGTTGCAAACCAATCGGTTGTAAATGGGCTTTGAAAAAGAAACTAAAACCTGATGGAACTATTGATAAATACAAGGCTCGCCTTATAGCCAAGGGTTTTAGACAACGAGAAAATGTAGATTTCTTCGATACCTTTTCTCCAGTCACTAGAATAACATCCATTAGGGTACTTATTTTAATTGCTGCTATTTATAATTTAATAGTACACCAAATGGATGTTAAAACTATTTTTTTAAACAGTGACTTGGAAGAAGAAATCTATATGGAACAACCAGAAGGGTTTGTGATCCATGGATAAGAAAACAAGGTCTGTAAGTTAGACAAATGTCTGTATGGATTAGAGCAAGATCCTAAACAATGGCATGAAAAGTTTGATAACTTAATGATATTGAATGCCTATAAAGTGAATGAAAGTGACAAATGCGTTTATTATTAATTTAAGAATCGCATATGCACTATCATATGTCTCTATGTAGATGATTTACTCATATTTGGATCAAACATTCAGACCATTAATGATGTGAAATCATTGTTGTGTAACAACTTTGATATAAAAGATCGTGAGATTCTTGGTATCAAGATCACGAGATCCGTGCAAGAAATTTCATAGGATCAATCATACTATGTGGAGAAGATCTTAAAGAAATGTAAATACTTTGATTGTAAACCTGCGTGCGCACCTTATGATCCAAGTGTGAAACTGTTTAAGAACACTAGTGAAAGTGTAAGACAAACAGAGTATACGAGCATCATTTGCAGTCTTAAGTATGCCATTGATTGTACTAGACCCGACATTGCATATGTCGTAAAATTGCTATGCAGGTTTACGAGTAGACCGATTAACGAGCAATGTCAAGCTATTGAGCTGGACATGAGGTACCTTAAAAGGACCATAGATATCGGCCTACTTTATCAGAGATTTCCTGCTGTACTTGAAGGATACAGTAATGCAGATTGGAATACCTTGTTAGGTGATTCCAAAGCTACTAGTGGCTATGTATTCCACATACTTGGAGGAGCTGTATCTTGGAAATTAAAGAAACAGACTATCCTGGATCATTCCACAATGGAGTCTGAAATGATAGCATTAGAAAATGCTAGTGAAGAAGCAAGTTGGTTAAGATGCTTGCTAGCTGAGATTCCCTTATGGAAAAACCAATGCCAGTTGTGTTGATCCACTGCGATAGTACCGCGGCTATTGCAAAAATTGAGAACCGTTATTATAATGTTAAAAGACGTCTAATAAGAAGAAAGCAGAACGCCTTTAGAGATTGTATCTCTAAAGGAGCTGTAAGAGTGGATCATTTACGCACTGATGAAAACTTAGCAGATCCTTTGACGAAAGGATTAGCTAGAGAGAAAGTCCATAATACATCCATAAAGATGGGACTAATGCCTATACAGAAATGAGTTGCTCATGATGGTAACCCGACCTAAATGACTGGAGATCCCAAGAAATAGGTTCAATGGGTAATAACAAGTTGTGAGTAATATGAGACGATCATGCTATAGTAAATAAAAGAAGCATGACTCCTGAAGTAATAAGAGGATGAGATAATAGAAACTCTTAATGAGATCTATACTCTGTATGAGGGAGTACCTAGACTACATGAGTACTCTTGATAGACTCACCTATGTGATTGTGGAACTGAGGTCGGTTCCTATGGAATTTCGAGGCAGAATTCCTAGAGCCTTCACTAAACCGGGATACACGTGCAGGGCCATTAATGCACGGGCTATTAGAATACACCTTAATAAAAGGTTGTGTGCGAGTTTGATGTCTGAGATAGAGTTCAAGACAATTGTGTCACTCTTGTTGAATCAGAATCCTACTTGCTACGCAAAGGTTCAAGTCGTAGACACCTCTGCTTATGCACAATCTTAGAAACGTCTGACGTTATTTCTGAAACACTGTTTTAAATTCAAGTGGGGGATTGTTGGAACATTATGCATATATTCCAATATAGGGAGATGAATTGAAAAAGTTCATTAAGCCAAGCCCCACATTGTATATTAGTTGCAAAAACTCCTTAGTCCCACATTGCTTAGATTAGAAATCTTAGCTAGTTTACTTCATTATATAATGAAGTCACTTGTTTCATTCCAAAACACACCAAAAACTTATTTTGAGTTTTTCCTTCCTCACTCTCATAACTCCGCGTCTTTCGAATTGTCGAAGCGCCAACTTCTCCCCCTTTCTTTCTACTCGTTGAATTTTCTGAGTACCTTCTTGAATTCTCTTTAGAGAATTATGTTAATTTCTCCTCGTTTGAGTTGAGAAATTATAAGTATAATTTTTCTTGGATTCTCTTTAGAGAATTATTGAAATTTCTCTTGGTTTGAGAAATTACTACGACTGGTTTTTATACCAGATACTAAGATGGTATTCATACCATATTTGAATGGTCCTAGTACCATCTGAGGGTGTATTTCTAGACCGATTATCTACCGTGCAAGTAGTAATCGTATAGTATAGAACTGGGCTGTTTTATCCTGGAGGCGTCGTGGTTATTAAGAGCTGCTTTGCATAATTTGGCAGTACTGCGAAACGTCTTCTCCTTGCTATAACAATCATGTCCGACAATGGAAGGAAGAAAAACTTTGATTACGGAAGCCGCATAAAAATCGGAAATCGATGGCTCATTTACTCGATCACTACTTAGGTAAGAAGCATCAACAACTAATAAGGTGTCACTTAAAGCTTCTGAAAGAGTACTCATCTCAGTAGTCGTGTATGGGGTAGTCAAGACCTCAACTGTTAGATGCTAGGCTTAGGTTCTAAAGGGGGTGAATAGATCACTTTAAAAAATTTATCCGCTTTTAAAAATGTTTTCAAAGATGGCTTGCGGAAGCGCTTCAGGATCGACTTGCGTCTATTCCGAACCGCTATTGGTAGAATCAGATATGCGGCTAAACCTTAATTTAATAAATGTGAAAATTGCTAAATATGAGAAATAGCTTGAATCAATTGATTTTACAAAAATATTCGTTTGAACAATTAAACACTCAAGCACCTACTTTTAATGAAATATATTTGACAAATTGACTTGGTCAATTTGTTGAACACTTTTTGTGCAAAAGTTGTTATGCACAAACGATTTCACAGACAGTTGGCGTACAATAGTTAACAAGTCAATGTAATCTAAGTGTGGTTAATTGTAAAATCCAATTGCAATTCTCCATACAAAAACAGTTTTGTATCATAATTTAGCACTTAGACTAATTATCGAGTTAACAATTGTGAACCAATATCAATAGCAAGTACTCGAGAAATAGGGAGAGAGGAACATAAATATTTGTTTAGGTAGTTCATCGTTCGTCCTCGCTACGACTACGTCTGCCCCCAATTCCAAACGGGAACTAAGATAGTTTTTATTTCTTTGCAAAATGTTATTACAAGAGAAGTTAAAGCAATAAATAAACAAACTTAGTTTTGATGTTGTTTCTTTATCTTCTCTCCCCTTGACCTTAAGCAAGATCAAGTCGCCCAACAATCTCGAATCAATTCTCCGGTTGCAGTTACTCCATTGATCGAACACACCGTTAAACAAGGATTTCACTCGACTAAATTGCAATCGCAAGTTGTTGTCACCCAAGAACTTTGATTGATCCTCCGTCTACCATTACTCCCTTGTTTGAACCCACCTTTCCTCAAGGCTTTCACTCGGTTGAATCCAATCTAAAGCTTCTTGTCAAAACCCCCCAAATCAATCCGATCTTAAAGGACAAAACCTCAATGGTTTTATTCAATGAATCCTCCAAAATTCTTCACCCAATCAGAATCTACAAATTCCTAATCTTAGACGTTATCACTCTCAATCTATGGTCACTCAAGCGAAAATGATTATGTGTATTTGATGAATGAACAAGAGAAAGAATGAAGATGAAAAGAAATTTTGTCTCTTTTAGGTTTCAAAATTTTTGCTTAAATGGATGCATAAATGTATTTATACGTGTGTGTGAAAGAGGGCTAAATCCAAAAAATTCGTGAACAAAAATGCCCAAAAAGGAGCGATGTGTCGACCTCCAGGACTCTATGCGTCGACCTCTACAAGACAGTGAGGTATAGAGGTAACCATGCGTCGACCTCTGGGATCCATATATCGACCTACAACATGCTATGTGTTGACCTATAACTTCTATGCGTCGACCCCTGGCTGGAAGAAGTAACCTACAGCATGTTATGTGTCGACCTACAACTTATGTGCGTCGACCTCTGGCTGGAAGAAGTGACCTACAACATGCTATGCGTGGAACTACAACTTCTGTGTGTTGACCTCTAGCTGGAAAAAGTGTTTTTCATGAAATTTTCCTTTTAATGCTCAGTGGAGGTCAACCTCCAAGAGCTATGCATCAACCTATGGTATGCATATTCACCCAAAACCAATTTTTTGACTTGTGAAACTGATCCACATGCATATAAACAAGTTTGGAATGATTATGGAAACATTTTCATGTAAGAGTGCACCTTAGGCTAAGAGGATATCGTCCAATACATTTTACTTCTAAAGACCTAGTTCTCACATCACTCAAAATAAGCTACTTGAGGTATGCACTCACATCAACATCGAGCAAATCAAAACCATCGATCTCTTATTGTGGTTGGTCGATCATTCATATAAGAATCACCAAGGATTGATTCTCTGGAGAATGCATAAATGAGTCCAAATCACCATTAGAAGCAGAGCTCACTTGAAGTGCAACCAATTTCTCCTCAACGTAGTCCAAGCGCAATGCATCAATTATGCGTAACATCGTATACTCAGCATCAATTTCTCCTCTAGTTTCATTCACTTTAGCCCTAGACGAACTTCATCTCCTACCACCAAACTTCATCTTCCATTTATGAAATTATATTGCTCCACTAAACCAAACTCGAAAACATCATATCTTCCATAAATGAAACTCAAAAATATCATTTCTTTCATTAACAAGTTTTAGTACTCCAACATCTCTTCTCTAACTTGAACAAGTTTCTAAGATATATAATGCGCTATGTTCGTTCATTTTAGCCCTATACGAACTTAGACAAACTTCATCTCCTACCACCAAACTTTATCTTCCATTTATGAAATTATATTTCTCTACTAACCCAAACTCGAAAACATCATTTCTTCCATAAATGAAACTCAAAAATATCATTTCCTTCATTAACGAGTTTTACAACTCCAACATCTCTTCTCCAACTTGAATGAGGCAATAAAAACATGGATTAAAGTTACCAATTTTATTTGATGTTTTTGTGTCATATGTAATGTTTAATGTTGTTGTTGTTTTTGTTATTGAGATTTAATGTTTAACGATTTCATTGATTTTGTTTTTCTGTTGTTGTTGTTTTTTTGTTGTTGTTGTCGTTGTTAAGATTTAATGTTTAACGACTCTATTGATTTAGTTTTTGTTGTTGTTATCGTTGTTGTTGTTGAGATTTAATGTTTAACGATTATATTGATTTTATTTTTTTGTTGTTGTTATTGAATTTAATGTTTAACGATTCTATTGATTTTGTTTTGTTGTTGTCCTACTTCTTCTTGTTCTTGTTGTTTTGGTTGTTATTATTGTTGTTGTTATTGTGTTATAAATATTTAATATTTTATATTATGATGGAAGTTCTCAATGTATTCAGGCAAAGTATGTGGTAAAAATGATAAATTGGACTGATTTACTTTTTATCACTTTAGGAACTTTCAACTATAAAGAAAAGTGGACTAACTGGCATTTAACCACAGTTGGAAGCTCCAACCATGGTGAAAATTGGGTTGACTTCATTTCACCACTTTTGAAATTTCCAACCGTGATGAAATGCAGTGCGTTATTCAATTTTTTAAGCATAGACCTTAACTCTTGGTGGAAAGTAGCGCATTTACTATTACACTAATTGTTACCACAGACCACCATTTGGGTTAATTCCTTCTCCCAACCGTGGTGATATATACTTTTCGTACTAGTGTGTGCTTTAAAGCACTCTTAAAGTTGATGTTCTTAAAGATACCGACAAAATGATATAGCTTTTAAAGCGTTTTGTATGTTGGCCAAATGAAAACACTTTTATACAAAAGCATTGTTATGTTTTTTAAAAAAATTGTTGGCGAGAAAAAGGACAGGACCTTTAAACAAACAAAATTAGTTTTAAAGTTCTATCAACTTTTTTGAATGCTAAAAAAAAAACAAGGTTTTTTCAATAAAGTGACGTTAAATTTGCATATACTAAGAGCGATTTTTACGAAAAGTGTCATCATTTTTTATATTACTAGTAAAGGACCCGTGCGTTCGCACAGGTCGCGTAAAGTCGATATAAATATTATATAGTTATGGTTAAAATATATATATTAATTGATACAAATTAACAGAAAAAAATTTCAATGTTGATTGTCATAGCAGTATTAATTTAATTTATCAAGTCATAGTAGTTGTAAGGATATACATAGAATTGGTAATTATTATTAAGCCAAATATATGGTGGAAAATCAGGTTTGGCCCGTCGGGCTTGCCTATAATTTTTATAATTGTTTATACTTTTAATTTTACAATTTCTATTAACAAATATTATAAAATAAAATAAAATATATTATACACACAAAAAAATAATGGTTTAATAATTTGATTAAATTTAATGAATTGAATAATATTATATTTGTTAAACGTGTGTAATAATTTAGAAGTATGCTCAAAATAGATTGTAATAAGTGGAGGTTTTTCAATATTATATTAAGTAACTAATATTCAGACAATTAGTGATACAAATTGTTATTGGAGGCAAAACGGGTTCGGCCCCCTCAAACATGACCATTTATAGAAATATTTTTATCAATAATAAATATTTTTCCCGTTTATAAAAATATTTGTATCAACAATTTACTTTTTTCGTTTAAAAAAAAATGTTTGAACAATACACTTTTCTCCGTTTACGAAAATACAATTTTTCAACAATACAATTTTTCATGTTTATAAAATTATTTGTACAAACAATACAACTTTTCTCGTTTATAAAAGTAATCCTATCAATAACATTTTTTACCCGTTTATAAAATTATTTGTATCAATAGCTTTTTATTTATAAAAAATTATGGATAACAATATTTTTTCAAATAAAAAATAGGGTTAATAGTCATTTACCCCTGCAATATTGTGTTTTGATTTACTCCCCTTTTAAAAAAATTTAAAAACTTTCTTGAAATATTAAAATTCTAAGACTTTTTCCCCCTAGATGGCAAAATTACCCCCTTGTAAAAGTTTTTTTTTTTATTTTCCACCATGGTTTTTACACGCTTAGGGGTACACCAAAATTATAGAGAGATATTTTTTTTAAAAAAATTAAAGGGGGTAAATCACTATTAACCCTAAAAAATAACACAATTTATAAAAATATTTGAAGCATATAAAAAATAATGTCATAAAAATTATTTTTATAATTTCAAATTTACATTACATTTTTTTTTCTATTGCATATAATATTTATTTTAGGGTTTAATGGAGATGGACTGACAATGTAATAAAGTTTTACACTATCATCTAATGAGAATATATCATTCTACTATGTCATCTCAGTAATTAAAAAATAACAGTATGACTTGATAGGATACATGATTGTGATTGGTTGACTGTGTAAAACTTTTTTACATTGTCAATGCATCACCCATTCTCTTTACTTTATACTAAATTTTAATTTCTTAATTTGATATACATTATTTTTAATTTTAACACTATTACCCTAAATATTTTCATCTCTTGTAATTATCACATATGAATATACAATAAATTATTATTAAAGCAATTGATGTGTTCATCATTTATTATGTCTCTCGAATAAAACAATGTAGATATTTTTTTTTAAACAATTATATTAACGTTTTTAAACAATGTAGATATTTTTTACCACTTATATTTTAATGTTGTTTACGGTGATTTCCGGTAAACAACCGCTAGTCTTCCAAACTATAATAAATATGATTTGGTTACTCGCAGGATCGACTAGATTGATCCTAGGACACATAGTCAAAAAGATTGTTATCAATGGTCATTCGAACCATAGTCATGATTCGTCTTCGTTAATAAGAATTGTTTCGAATAAAACAAGTGATCTTGACAATCACTTGGTTATACGTAAGTATAATTTCAGTGAAAGGATAAGTAAAATAACATATGAAACGAAAGTATTGTTAAAGCGTAAAGAATCTTAAAATGCAGGAATGTTAAATACTTCAAAAGTAAATGACATGAAAGTAAAAATACAGAAATGTAAATGGCAAGAAGTAAATGAAATGCAATAATACTGAAAGATATTTGAAAACGAAAGAGAATACACATGTATTAAAATGGTGGTGTCATACGTACATTTTCTCAGCGAACTCTTTCTCTTAACACTTGATACTTGAGTAATATGTGAGTGATTTGTACAAAATGAACACACAGAATCCTAACATTAAGACTCTTATTTATACTAATTTCGACCTTAACGGTCCTACGCTAATCTAATGCCACGTTTCTTATAAGAACTCCAAGGACGCCATCTGTTATTTAGACAGTTACGAAACCGTCTTCGAATTTCAAATCTTCCCGCCTGAGTCCTTCTTCGACGCGTGGCAGTGTATTTTAAACACTACGAAAACACGCTAAGTAGTAATACTTGAACATATTTCATAAATTTTGTCTAAGTCCTCGAAGACATACACTTCTACTAGCTTCAGTATTCATTATCTTCATAACGAACTTAGAAGTCTTCATTCTCGAAGCATGGCCATCAGGAGCCATTCTTTTATTTTTAAGGGATGGTCATCAGTAACCATCTTTCCTTCGAATTTTTACTTCTTCGAAGAACCAATTTATAAAACGAAATCTTCAGCTAACAAATTGCCCCCAATAAATGCCTGTTTCGAAAATCAAGAGAAATAGGCGTTTTTGCCATCATAAGATTTCGTCTCTTGTTGATCTTTGAAAGTTCCAAGATTGCTGACTAACGTCATAATCATTGCTGACCCTGTTTCCAAAACGTCTTGTCATTTTCAAAGATGTCTTCTCATAACTTACATTCCCACGTTTTTGACCTTACTTCTTGATCATTACTCCTACATACTAGGAGTAAAGCTAATTTATTCGACCGCCGTTGGATTAAATCACTAGCCGCCACGTGTCCCTTGGTTTTTACCCAAAAAGATTTAAAAAGGGTTTCCGTTAAACCTTTAAATACTTGGTTTTGCACTTTTATACAACTTTTCATTCCTACTTCTTCATCCTCTTCAAAAGGAAAAAACACTCTCAACCCTTTCAAAAAGCTTACTTTTCCAATCAAAACCTCTCCATGGCTTCATCTTCAAATGTTCTTCAACCTGTTCTGAAGCTCCAAACAACAACGCGGTCTGGGGAACAAGAACACATTCCAAACCCTAATACCGCAGAAGTGCGCGCTATTTACGCTTCCCAGGTAATCATTCCCTTTGAACTTTCTGGAAAACCTCTTGCTTTTATGGGTCCATTACCAGATGAAAACAATTCATCTATGAACAAATTCTTCCCCGCTTATTACAAAACTAGACCCTTAGTTAGTAAGATTAAAATAGATGAAGATGGTCATTCCCCCTTAGGAGAATCTGCTAATACTGAAGAAACTTCAACTGTGACCCCTTTGGCTTTGGCGAAAATTAGGTTAAACTATATGACCAACTTTGTAAAAGTGTTTAGGTCAATCCCTTTAGCCAAAGATCCTGATTTGTACTATGCCTGGTTAGAAAAAGTAGAGAGAACGAAAGGATCTTTCTGGAAATCGTTAGGCATATATGATTTGATTCAACTGTCAAAAACAGGCTTAGAATATAACCAACCCATGTTAGTAGAAGCGGTTCACTTTTGGGATGCTTCTCACAACACTTTCCATCTCCCATGTGGGATGGTTACCCCCACTCTCTTTGATATAGCTGCTATTACGGGACTTCGACCAACTGGGGAGACCTTCGATCCCAATGAGATGGATACTGATACTATTGGTTTTAATGAATCAACAGTTACTTACACTGCATTCATTCAGAAGCACCATGACACAACGCAAGAAGAAGTTTCTGATGAAGAGCATATTGCTTTCTTGGCATTATGGCTCTCACGATGTGCCTTCTGCTCAAGATCCATACAGGTCGCAAAGAGATACCTTTGCATGGCTAATCAGCTACATGCTGGAAAAAAGCTCAACCTAAGCCAGTTACTTTTAGGATCTCTTTATGAAAATCTTAGCGAAGCCTCGAACCTTACCAAAAACTACAAAACTGGCACTCTGCTTTTTGCTGGTCCTTTCTGGCTACTGCAACTGTGGCTTAATGCTACGTTCGAAACTCATCTTCCTTTTCGAGGCAATGTCAACGAAGAAGATAACAAAATTAAGAATCGAACTATAGAAGGAACCAGGTTGGCTTACCTAACTCCAAAAGAAGAAACTGGGAAGCTTCGTGAACATTTTCTAGCATATTCAATGATGTTCGCCCAGCGCAATCAGTTCGATCCTTCTATGGCTCCGTTCGTACACAGAACAATTGGTCCTGAATGGTTTACTCGAAGGTTCCCATCAACATCTCAGGATCAACAAACTGAGTCTATGGAAATTTGGGAGGCCTTTCTGACCCCAAGGTTGTTTTCTCATCGCCTTCGACCATCAAAAGGTCAATGTGTCCTTGTGTGCTACCAACCAAATCTGGTTTCGAGACAGTTTGGGTTGGTTCAAGTAAAACCTAAGTGTTTATATGAGAAAAGGAACCATATGTGTTTCCATACCTTGTACCTGACTGAAGAAGAATGTGAATCCAAAATCAACAAATACGTTGGCGTCGCCAATCTTTCTCCTATTCCTTTCGAACCTGCTTTTTATACTACACCAGACTTTCACCAGTGGTGGACGGATTACTATACTTCTCAAATCTTTGATGCCGATAGTCTTACTCAAGAACTAACTGCAGCTTTTGCTGATGTGCAGGAGAATTTTCAAAAAGGTACCTCGACTCACATTAAAGAAATCCAAGCTTTTCAAAAATTCTTTGAAACTATCTACAGGCCTGATGATCTTAGTCGGACCGTTCGTGAGGCTGCAGTCATTTTGCGCGAAAAGTTTTCCGCCAAACTGGATAAGTTGAAATTGCCCTCGTATGTTCGACCAGAACTACGTTATGAAGTGGCTTTCAAACTTAATCCTCCAAAATTCCCTCCACTGCCAAGTGCGGATTTTGGTGTGGCTCTGAGCCCCCCTTTTCCAAATTGGTTTGTGTGTGGCAACGTTTTAAGAGATCTTCAAGAAAGTACTAAAAAACGTGCTGAACGAGTGGTTCCGACTAAGCATACCTTGGATACTTTCAAAGGACATCTTCATATAGATCTTGAACATGTTCGTGTCTTGACTCCAATACCTGAAGGTTTGGATTCAGACAATTTTTCGACTGACTTTTCTTTTCTTTGCTGATATACTGATTTCAGTTTCAACTACAGTTGTTGCTCGAAGGATGAAGATTAAAGAAGCTCCTACCCAAAAGGATTCTGGGGCATCTAAAAGCAACAAACCAAGTGAGAGTGACTCCATTGTTACTGACAAGAAGCCCACGGTACATACCCACTTTATATTCTTAATCTTGTATAATCTGTGAGCAGTACTCATTTTGCTTAATATATATTTTTCCAGAGCTCGAAACCCCCAACAGGTTCGAAACGGAAAGTCTCTTCATCAGTTGTCTCAGATGATGACGATAAATCTCCTCCTCGCACCAGACAAGGACACAGAAAGAGACAAAAAGCTGTTACCCCTTCAGGAAAAGAGAAAGGGGTAAGTTCCTCCAAAGTTGCTTCTCCTGGCGACAAGGCATCTTCTGAAGAATCTCCTCTGAAAACCGCCAGTAATGCTTTCGTTGTCGAAAGCCATAATTCAAGTCCAGACAATATCCCAACCAAGGTATTTGGGTTTCAACCCACATACTGTCTTGTAATTTTCACTAAATGATTAAACCGACATCTTACCTTGTTTATTGCAGGATGATGCTGGCACTGCCACTTCAGGTCTTAAAGCTTATGACCTCACTATTAATGTTGATAAACTTCACGGTAATCGTAACTCTTTCACTTCCGTCGATAAAACTCCTCAAAGCCTTATCCTTACGACTAATTCTGGTTTGTTTAACACAGATATCTCTCAAAACAAAACTCATGTTCTCTCACCAGTCTTCGAAGATGCTAGGCCACTCACCACCATGTTGCCTAATGAACCAGTCGAAGAAAGCCAATCTACTGACGAATCCCCACCTACTCATCAAGACAAAAATTTGGAAGAAGAGCATCCATTCTCAGGCAGCGACAATGTGAATCTACAACCACATGACAGCGAAGACACTGCATCGGAACAAGATGCTATGGAGGAAACTTCCAAACCGGAAAAACACAATCCTCAAGAAACTTCAGCCCTAGACACAGAAACCACTCCTGGGACAACTTCGAAGCCTGCCCCTGGGAAGCCTACTCCTTTGGAACTGGAACAGCTTAAGCAAACTGATCCTCTTAGTTTTCTAAAGGCTATTATGAATGTGAATACTTCTTCGCCTTCAGAACTTGATGTCTCTCCAGCTGTTGTTATAGAATCTGGTGACAAGGAGGATATTCCCAACCTCCTTCGACAGATAAAAGAAAAGTTCTTTGGGGTCAATCTCGTGGATGTTCTTAGCCGGGAACCTATTAAGAGTCACAACTTAAATCAACTCTTAAAGAAAGTGGATTTGTTTCAAGTCTCAACAGAAGTTTCAGAGATAATTGTTTTGCTAGGTTCTCTAGTTGAACAGCTCGAGGCCAACATTCTTCGAAAGCAAAATGTCGAAAAGGAACTATCTGAGAAAATGGCCTCTCATGACTCTTCATGGAATTCTGCTGTGGATGCAACGAAACAAGGTGAGGCCCTCAAGCTTAAACATGCAGAAAATCAGAAGGCTTTTGATGATTACGAGAAGAACATCAACTCCTGGAAGCAAGAGATAAAGGCCCTCGAAGAAAAGATAAAGGAAGCTGAACATTGTCAGGCAGCCATACAAAAAGCCAACCAACAGGATTTGCTCGAAGTGGTGCAATCGGGGATTAAACATTTCGAAACTGCGCAAAAATTAGTGCCAGAGATTGAAAGATTGAAGAAACACCGGGCGTTACTTGAGCTTCGTATGTCTTCGTGGGAGACTCAATATTTGAAGATCAAAAATAGCCTCCCTGAGGATTTTAACTAGCTGTTTCCAATCCTGTATTTTGTTGCATTTTCGTTTTGTAATCGAACCTTTTGTAGAAACATCTATCTGTATGCTTGGCTTCTATTTTCATTCTGTCTATGTTTCTAATATTCGCAAGCACTATCTTTTAGCAAATCTTTCAAGTTCTGCCAGAATATATCTTCAGATTTTCCATAGTGATTTTATTTAATGCAACATGTAAACCCTGACTATCCTTCGCAGCATCCTTGCCTTTAGACTTGACGTTTCCACTTCTCTAGCCATAATCATTATTAAACAGTGACGTCACTCTCTTCAAAACGTCTATTTGAGACGTGCGTGCATCAGTTTCATGATTACTTCTCAACTTCCAAGGGCGGGAAACGGCGAAAGCCTTAACTCCCTTTTTGGAAAACCAAATGCAGTCTAATCAATCATCAACATTTAAACCGACCTTCAGTATCCCATGTCTATATAAAGGGTCTAACATTACTTTCACTTCTTCATTCCTGTGCTTTCTCACATACTAACATCAGAAAAGAAAAACCAACTTCTTCCTCCAAACCCTTTCCTGAAATGGCTGCACCTCTTTCTTTCAACAACATAAAAGCTCTTATCAAGAAAGAATTCAAACTTTCTGAAGATGAACTTGATAACAACTTCATCAGCCTCGAAAACCTCTTTGTCAACCAGGAACTGGACTTCTATTTTGGAGACATCCTGGAGGGTCCTGTCTACCCCAACATGTTGGCAGATTTCTGGATGTTTGCGTCTCTACGCATAGATCCTGAAGGTAGGACCACCATTGTTTCTGAGGTTCGACATGCTCATATCAGCATCACACCCACCACCATTGCCAACCTAATGAGATGCAATAATTCTGGGGAAACTTTTGATGATAACAGCTTCAACATGACTACTCATCTCATGTTGAGGACTCTCATGGAAAACGACCCCTTCAGTGCCAAGGTTATCAGGATCTGGCATCAACTGCTTGTGGGTAACTTCCATCCTCGGAGGCTTGATGAAAACAGCATCATGGTTGAAGATTTGGAGTTTATTCTCTGTGGTCTTCGAGGGAAGAAGATTAACATTCCTTTGATGATTTTCAAAGGACTTGTTAAGGCTGTTTCCATAGGTGTCACACGTCAAGGGGCTGTGACCTGTCTTCCCTATGGGAGACTCCTCTCTTACATTTTCCTTAAGAAAGGTGTAGTGAGGAGGATGCGCAATTCTGGATCCATGGACATGTTCGAAGCTGAAAGCTTGCCTGTGCTGTCCTTGGAGGGTTTAGACAAAAGGATTAATTAGCAAGTGTTTGCCCTAGGCTTTTATGCTTTCTTTTTGTAATCTCTGAAGTTTCTAGATCATGTTATTTGGATCCTTTTTGTAATGCATGTATTTCTGTGTTTGAATGAAAATATTTTGGTGTTTTCTTTGACTCTTTTCTTTTAACTTATCAACCCATTCTCATTATAAAGCCATTTTGATCAATGCAACGTATATGTTTTGATATATGCCTGACCATTTTGGCTTTCGTAGTACCCTGAATGTCTACGTTTTTGCAATCTTTACTTCGTACATGCTTGGTTTATATCTCTTCAAATATTTCCCGTTTACTCTCAAGATCCTACGATCTTCTGCCAACTCTTCAATTTCGTAAGCATTGTTCGAAAATACCTTTAAGATTCGAAAGGGTCCTTCCCAGTGTGGGGACCATTTACCAAGTGCCTGATTCTTTCGATCTATAGGTAAAATAACTTTCCAAACTAGGTCATTATTAATAAATGTTTTACCTTTCACCTTTTTGTTGTATGCTATGGACACTCTTTCCTTTTGTCTTTTTATCATTTCCAGCGCTCGAAGTCTGTCTTCATCCAAATCTACCAACTCATTCATCATTAACTCCCAGTATACGTTGGGAGGAATATCTGCTTGTCTTTGTATTCTTACTGATTGCAAATATATCTCGATTGGAAATACTGCATCATGTCCAAACGTCAACTGGAAAGGAGTTGTGTTTGTAGCTTCTTTTGGAGATGTTCGACAAGCCCAAAGTGCTTGGTCCAAAGTCTTATGCCAATTCTTGGGTTTCTTTCCCACATGTTTTTTAATAAGGCCAATTATTATTTTGTTTGCTGCTTCAACTTGTCCGTTTGCTTGAGCATAATAAGGTGTAGAAGTAAATAACTTGAAACCTATTTCTTTGGCAAAGTCTTGCATTTTTCGTCTAGTAAAGACTGATCCTTGATCAGTTGTTATACTTTCTGGGATTCCAAACCTAGATATAACATGTTTCTGAATAAACACAATCACGGCCTCTTGATCCACATTCGCCAGTGGTATTGCTTCGACCCATTTCGTGAAATAGTCTATTCCTACTAATATGTACCTTTGACCTTTAGACGACTTGGGGTGAATTTCTCCAATCAAATCTAATGCCCATCCCCTAAAAGGCCAAGGTTTCACTATCGTACTTAATTCGTTTGCTGGAGCGTGTTGGATACCTGCATGTTCTTGGCACTCTTGACACCCTTTCGCAAACTCTATGCAATCTTTTAACATCGAAGGCCAGTACATCCCATAACGAAACAAAAGCCATTTCATTTTGTGCCCTGCTTGATGTGCACCACATGCTCCACTGTGTACGTTCGACAGGGCCAGATATGCTTCTGCTTCACCCAAGCATTTCAATAATACCCCTTCAGGAGTTTTCTTGAACAATTCATTTCCCATCAGGAAATATGACAGGGCTCTATACTTGATTTTCCTGTCTGTATCCGTCGAAGGATTTTTTAGATAGTTTATTATTGGACTCCTCCAATCTGTATCTGCCAATGAGTCTATGTTTAATACTTCGAATTCTTCTTTGTTGGCATAACCCAATTGTGAATTCTCTAGGTCACTTGGGGAAAGTTTAGTAGACATTGCTCTCCCTCTTACTTCAATCAATTCCTCTAACTTCTCTTTTGATACTTTGTATCCTGAAGCTAATTGTGCCAAGTCGTTTGCTTCTTGGTTATTTATCCTTGATATGTGTTTTAATTCCACATATTTGAATTTCTTGAGTAGCCTATTTGCTATGACAAAATACATGATCAAATTTTCTTTGATGCACTTGTATTCCTTTGCCAATTGTTTAATGACCAGTTCGGAGTCTCCTTTAATTTCGACTCTGGTTGCCCCCAATTCTAACAAAGCTTCAAGTCCAGCAATTAATGCTTCGTATTCAGCTTCGTTGTTGGAGCATAATGGACCTTTGATTTTATACTTGAGCTTTGTTGGAATTCCATCAGGAGAAATTATCAACATTCCAACTCCAGTTCCTTCTCTATGCGTTGAACCATCGAAGTATAACTTCCAGGGTTTTAAACCCACATACTGTTGATGACTCTCAACTACTGCATGGTCGACAATGAAGTCTGACACAATTTGACCTTTCATTGCCTTGAGAGGCTGAAATATTAATGAATATTCAGTAAGGGCTAAAGCCCACTTACCAATTCGACTATGTAGTATTGGCTTGGATAACATATGTTTAATAACATCACAATGAGATGAAACATAAACATCAACTGGCTTTATATAATACTTAAGTTTGATACAAGAGAAATACAAGCAAAGGCAGAGCTTTTCTATAGCAGTATATCTAGTCTCTACATCATTGAGTACTCTACTTAAGTAGTAAATGGCTCTTTCGATGTCGTTCTCATCTTCTTGCGCCAGCATGCTGCCTATTGTTTTATCCGACGCTGAAATGTATAGGCGCATGTGCTTCTTCCCGTTTGCGAGAGATAAGATTGGTGGACAAGTCAAGTATTGCTTGATCTGATCGAAAGCTTCTTGATGTTCTGCACGCCACCCAAATTTTCCTTGCTTAAGCCGTAGTAGAGGTGAGAAAGCTTGCGTGTGTCCACTCAAATTAGAGATAAATCTTCTTAAGAAATTTATCTTTCCCAATAATGATTGTAGTTCTTTCTTTGTGGATGGAGACTTGGTTTCCATTATGGCTTTCGTCTTGTTCTGGTTAATTTCTATTCCTTTTTTGTGGACTACGAAACCCAAGAAATCACCTGCCTTGTAGTTCGGATAAACTTGCACCGTAGAAGCCTTTCCACCTCTGCTTTAATCTTCGAATGAATCTCTGGCGCGAATCTCCTGGGAGTTTGCTTTACAGGCTTCTTCCCTTCTTTTATTGGTAGTTTCAATTCAACCAAGTCTCTTCCTAGACCAGGCATCTCATCATAATCCCAAGCAAAACAATCTCTGTTTTCTTTCAACATTTTGATGACCGTTGCTTTTAGTTCTGGTTCTAGTTTCGCGCTGATGTATGTTATTCTTTTTTGATCCTTGTCTCCAAGATTTACTTCTTCAAGTGGATCCTGAGCCAACATCTTTATGTTCGACGCCATTGGGTCTTTTTCAAATCCCAAAGGTTCTTCGTCGTAAATTGCGTCTAACCTTTGACTCGATTCTTCTCTCACGGTCTTTTCAACTTGAACCGGGTCTTCAGAGAATTCGAAACTCGTATGTATCTCTAACTCTGTTACTCCGTTTTTGGTTAGAACTGCGTCCATCTTTGCATTTGATAGTTCGGCTTCGAGAGCCGCCCTCCTTTTGTTCTCGGCCACGTAAGCCGAAATCTTTTCGAAGAACGAAGACTCAGACATTATTAATGTCATCGTCCCAGCCTATTGGTCGTACTGCTGGATAATTCTCCAATGGTGCTGTATCTGCTGGACCATCCATGATCTCTCTATCCCACTGGAATCCATTTGGGTGTAAAGTTAAATAGTACAATGCATTCTTATTTGGGGCATACATCTCTTCTGCAGCATGACAAGGACTTATGTTTGCCAAGTTCCTATCGAAGTTGGTTTTATTCACCTGGTTAACTTCAGCCATATAGTAACTCTGATCTCCTTCGATATTCTCCACTATACCATCTTCTCTCCAAATTGTCACCCTTTGATGCATTGTCGAGGGCACAGCTGCCACCCCATGAATCCATTCCCTACCAAGCAAAAGGTTGTAATTTGCTTTTGCTGGTATAACCATGAACATAGTTGGCCTTGTGACTGAGCCCACTGTCAAATTGACCTGAACGACTCCCAATGTTTGTCCTATCTTGCCTTCGTAGTTAGATAAGACCATGTTATGTGGCCTTATATCAGTATCGAACATACCAATTCTCTTTAGCATGTATTGAGGCATTAGGTTCACCGCTGCTCCCCCATCGACTAAGACTTTATTAATGCCAACATTCTCAATTTTAGCCCTGATATAGAATGGCTTCAAATGATTTCGCATACCCTCATCAGGCCTTTCGAAGAAAGCGTTCTGTTCTTCAACTGCACCATTATTCAGCACATAATAACACACAGGCCTGTGCTTCGCCATTTCCTCGATATCAGCCTCTTTGCAGTCTTCAACTTCAGTCTCTTGATTAAACTCATGAGGGAGTACGGATACAACGTTGCAATTGAGGTTTATAGACGACACTCCATCAGAATCGAAATCATTTGTCATTCTATCCTCTTCTTTCCAGGAATTGGAGCACATCTTTTCTTCTTCTTCTAAAATGTTTTCAGCTTCGAAGAGCCTGCGTTCCACCGGAGGTTTGTTTGACTTTGCCCCCTGATGTGGGACTTGGTTGCTACTAGACTCTCCAACTTCTCTTGGTCTGTATTCCTTTTGAGCCTTTTTTATTCTCTAATGCCTTCTCCACTGGGATCGGGACATAGGATTTTTTCCTTTGTAATTTTCCAGTCGATACGCCTATCGATTTGGTTTTTGAAATTGCTTCCTATATGCCATTGCAGTTCTTCCTCCTTGGTCCCAACTTCGCCATTTGTTGTTTCTTGCATTAGCTTGCACCTATCTATCCTTGGGTGCATCTGCAGGGACTTTGAATGTTACCCTTGGAGCTCTGGGGTGTGGGCTATCAGGCCTCTTCGTTGGAGTCCATATGTCGAAACCGTATAGGTTAGGACGCAACCCCTGAGTTTCTCGACCCATGTAGCAGTACACACGTTCGAATGATCTTGCCAGCATTTCATCATAGACTGCCCCACATCTGGGGCATAGTGCAACTTCAGTGTTCCCTTTGTGGCACCTGACCAAAAATCCTACTAAGCTTTCCTCCATCCTTGGGTACACTTGTAGTAGGGGATTTGGTTCTCTCCCTGGGTGTTCCCATCTTTCGCGTCGAGCCCTTTCGAAGTTAGCTTCGACCCTTCGATTCAGCATGATCGAACACCTTGGACACTGTCATACCCCAAAATTTGCCCATGCTATTTTTCATACACAAAACCAAATCAAAAGACAAAGCTCCAAAACACAGTCTCCCATACAGAAGTTCTAAACTAGGGTTTGAATAATTCAGAGGAAAATCATCGAATTAATGGCTCAAGGTGGTTCCATAAGGTCACTAACATCCCAAAGCATCTCCATATAAAGTTTCAAGTCAAACAGAGCAAATTGGGTCCCTCAAATCCTGATTAGGTCAACAGTCAACCCTCAAGGGCAAAACAGTCATTTCAAGTCAAAATACAGTCAAAACTCAAGATATTTGGTCAACAACATCCTCATAACCCTAAAACCATCATTTTATCAAGGGTTGATCATGATGATGCAAGGAAAGATCAGAGAAGTCAAAAGTCAAGAGTTGCTATTTTGGGCATGAACTGAAAAAGTCAACCAAACTTTGAAAATTCACCAAATATTCATACTTCATCAGAAAAATTCCCCACCAAAGCTCATTTTGAAGAGAATTCATTCCTCTATCCAATGATCCAAGAATCAAAGCTCACAGGTCAATGGTTTAAGAATTATGGCCTCATACATTACAGGTCCTTTTCAAAAGTCAACAAAAAGACATGTTTTTCAAAAGGTCATAAAATGAGAATGGAAAATAATTTTGATATGGGACCAAAGACATTGGTTAGAAGACTCTCTAAGGTTTCTAAAAAGTCCTAGAACACCTCCATATCACAAAAATTAAGAGAGATAGGCCTTGGCAAAGTTGGACTATTTTGGAGGGAAAAATGTGAAGGAATTTGAAGTTTTTGCAAATTGGCCCAAATTATTTTGGTTCAATCTTGATTCCCAAGTATCCAAAGACCCAAAATCTATTTCCCACGAAATTATTTGATTTATGTGATTTATTATGAATTTTTAATTCATTTAAAAATGATTAAAATCAAGTAAATTACTAAAAAATCAAATATTTTATAAAAGATGTGTTTTGGATCTATTTTGATCAGCAAATATTCTCCAAAATCAATCAATTTTCGTACAGTTGGTAAATGGGAATAGATTGAATCAATCAAGGCCAAATATAGAAGGATTCAATAGCATATTTCCAATCAAATTTCTCAAACTTACAAATCAAGCTACCAAAAGATTTGACTCAAAGGATTCACCCTAATTCACTCTCCTATATATACATAACAAGATCAGAGGCAAGGGTTACGGATTCTGCAGCAAGAGAGCCCTAAACCGACTTGAAAAGTGAAGGAAATTCCAAGATCCAATTTTCAGTTGCAGGGCGATTCAAGGCGAAACAAGCATTCAAATACCTTCCTCAATATCCTCTGAAGCTGTTTGGATCATTCCCAAGACTTAACACCTCAAGAACACTACCCTGTAAGTCACGTTTTTGTGCCTTTTAAAGTTGCATCGGACTCGAGCATACACGCATATTTAATGTATTTTGGATGCATATTCATGTTTATATTGTTGCTCTGAATGATTCTGGAGATGTAATTGCATCTATATGCTGTTTTGATCGTAACACCATTGTTAGGTTTTTGTCGGTTTGGATTAGGGTTTTTGCATACAGGTGAAATCAGGTCTAATAAAGGCCATGGTTGAATTCGTGAGACTTGGACGAAGCTATCTATGGCCTCGCGAAAAGTTTTTGTTCGTGTTTGCATGTATTCGTGATTGGCAGGTTTTGTAGCGACGGACCAAACGTCCGTAGGTAAAAGCTTTAACCTAAAACGACGGAAGGAGGTTGGGGATGACTTCGTGTCGTCCCATGATTGGCCAATTCAAATAGAAAGAAGGCGCGCGCGCGTTTGGAAGAGTTTCTTGGATCCAGTGTTTCATGATCCACACAGATGCAATGCACTCCCTCGTTTCCAGCCGTTTGATCAGTTTCCCACTCAATCCTACGCACCTGAACATGCAAGTGCACCATAGACTTCACGCATGCGCCACACTGGATAATTACGCTAAGTTTCTAATTTTTTTTCTTTTTAATTGCATAAATCTGCATTTTTCTATTTATATTTATATATCTATTTATATTTATTTTTTTCTTTTATATTCTTTTTAACAAACTTTTGTTTTTTTATATAATAATTATATTACCTATAATTTATTATATTTTTTTAATACTTATGTATTTATTTTTTTTATTTTTTTCTTTCTTAATTATAATAAAATTATTATATTTATCTTATTTTGTTTTATAATTTATTTATTTTTATAATTAATATTTATATTGTTTTTTAACATATTTATTTAATTTATTTAAATTATATTTACTACTTCTATTTATTCAAAATTTTATTTAATTCACAAAAAATTCCTAAAAAATATATTTCATACTCAATTTTATTTTCTCGACTCGATTTAATTAATTAGGTCGTCAGACCAATAATTAATTAAATTATTTTCTTATTTAATTCGTGCCCTAATCAGGGTTTACGTAGATCAAGCTATGCACTGATATATGTCTTTTCCATGCTTTTTCAGGGTCAACTTCCCAAGTACCCTCCGACTACGCGCCTGATCAAGATTCAAAGCTAAGTACCCTATTTATTTTAAAAGTCTATTTTGTTTTCCTTTTGATTTTAGGGTTTGCCCTTATATTTCTGAACTGTGCGTACATTCACTCCATCTGTTTTCTGTCTTTGCCTTGCCACTTTCAGGGTAACTTTGAGGTTTCCTCCGACTCTCAACCCTGTCAGAGTAAAATGTCAAGCTAAGTGTCCTTTCTCTATTTTACTTTTAGTTTCATTAGTCTATTTTTTTATGATTAATAAAGTTCGCCTTCGAACCTGATAATGCACTCACCCTCCTCTGTTTGCTATTTTTCCTTTTCACGGTTTGTCGAATGCCAAATCCACGTCGTTGGTAACCCTAAACCTTATTTTTATTTCATGATTTATTATTATTACTTATGTCAAACCCCATTGGGGATCCGCTGGTTTCATTGTCCCCTTCCCCTTTATTGCTTTATATTATTGCGTGGTTAGTAATCTTAGGGAGTGCAAGCCTTAAACTGAATTAGAATAACTAATTAAAAGATAAATATCTGAACATAATCACGTGATTGTTGCACACACGCACCCCTTTGGGGTAAACCTCTCTGTTGCCTTGTTGCCTTGTTGCCTGTTGCCTTTGTGTTTTTTGCAGAATAAGCCACGTCCCTCGAATTCGAGGATACCTCAGCCATGTTGCCTCGATAAAAAGGTCACGACCCTAATGATGCTGCCTTCGATACACAAATGACCTCGACCCTCGGATGTTGCCTACGGAAAAAGGCTGAGGTATCTTCTGGCTGCCTACGAAATGGCTTATTCTGATCCTTGCCTTAGACTACCTGCCCCTCTATGGCATGGGACAGTCTTATGGCAAAGGATGCTTCGATGACCCTTCAACCTCCAAACGAAAGGCTTCCTGCCCTCTTATGGCAAGGATAGACCCTTTCATTCTGAAAGGCTAAAAAGAGACCTATCATCTGAGTTTAAGGTAATTTCCCCTAATTGCCTTGCAATGCTCAAACTTTCATTATATTCTTTCTCATAATTTTTCAAAAGGGCTACGCTCATTTACGAGCTAAAGTCTCTATCTCTTTCATCTATATTTTCTAAACAAACGAGCAAGCAAAGCAATTAAGAGCCCATGGAAAACCATGGATGCAAAGGGTGCCTTACACCTTCCCTTTGCATAAATTACCCCCCGAACTTAGATTTCTTTAAAAGGTTTTTTTCTGTTTCTTTTAGCCTTTCTGAATTTGTTTGGATAAAATAAAAGTCGGTGGCGACTCTTGCTTAACCGCGACATTTTTCGATATAAAAGTCAGTTCACCGTGTTACAGACACATCCATTGTTTTCCACCATTCCTCTCATGGCAATTCCAAAGGTAGTCTTTGAGGCTTTCACCTTTTGGAGGAGCTTCGATGCCCCCATTTTGCCTCGTCATCCATGTCTCTAATTTGCCAAATTCAGACACTGGACGTCTGGCGCTGACCATGTTAACAACTGCTGGAGGAACTTCAGAGATTTGGATTTTCTGGAGTTTCATTCTGAGGTCTTCAGTGGCCTCACTGTTGTCTCCCTTCGACTCTTCAGGTATCTCTGTCTTGGAAGACTCTTCAACATCAGTATTGAAGACTATATCATTATTTAGGCTCTCAGTAGCCTGCTTTCTATTGAACATTGTTTTGGTTTCCGCAACTTCGACTTCAGATGCCTCCACCATCTTGATATCTTCTAGCTCACAAAGGCTAGCGTCAGCAATGTTCAGGGGATTGGTATCAACCTTCATGTGACTCTTGGTCTTGTCAGCAAACTTCAACCTTCCATCTTTGATAGCATTTTGAATTAGATCCCTGAAAAGAAAACATTGTGAAGTTTTATGGCCTAAAAAACCATGATATTTACAAAAACCTCTTTTCTTCCGTTGTTCCAACGGAGGAATTTTGGAATTTGGAGGCAGTATCATTTGGCCATCTTTTACCAGTAAATCAAATATTTCATCACACTTGGTAACGTCGAATGTATAAGTTTTCTTAGGGAACCTATCATTCTTATCGTTTTCTACTGGATTTTTTCCATTTGCAGGGTTTAACAATTTGCAGGCATAAGGTGGCGCTTCTTTCAACTCAGCTAAGTCTATTTCGACTTCTTCAGGGTTATACGAGTCATTGAAAGACTCATCATCAGCGTCTTCGGCTTCGACGTACGCTACCCTTTCCTTTTTATAACTTTTATTTGCTCTAACCTTTTCTGCCTTCAAGCGTTCGACCTGTCGAACCCTATCTGCCAACTGGGCCATATCCCTAAGGTATTGGGTATCTAGTTTCTTTCTAATTGGATAATCTAGACCACCCGCAGCCATTTCGACTAGTTCATGCTCTGGGACTGTTGTAAAACACCTTGATTTCAACAGACGGAACCTATTCAAGTAATCATCAATTGGTTCTGTGAACTTTCTTTTAATACTGGCCAATTCTTTCAGACTTATCTTAGTTTGGCCTATATAGAATTGTTCATGGAACACCCTTTCTAAGTGCGCCCATGCATCTATTGAATTTGGTGGCAGGGTAGTGAACCAAATGAAAGCATTCTTTGTTAGCGAACTAGGGAAATATTTGATCCTTAAATCTTCGTTTCCTGTCAAGTACCCTGCTTCTGTCAAATATCTAACAATATGTTCCACCGTTGACTCGTTAGTTTCGCCTGAAAACTTTGTAAATTTGGGTACCTTAGTGCCCCTAGGCAACTCTGTCTGCATGATATAATCTGATATGGGGGATGTATAATTTGGACGTCGAAGTCCAATACTAAGGCCATTATTGGCCATAACCCTTTCTATCATGGAAGTTAAGTTATTTTCTGTAGCCAGATTTTCTCTTCTGACTCTTTGGACAATCTCATCTGGATGCTCGTCCCTACCCACGATCCTTAATCTGGGTCTCTCTTCCTCTGTTTCGTGTCGAACGGGAACGGTTCTTTGATTTGAAGCCTCTAAGTTAATTACTGGAATTCCTTCGGTCATCTCTGTTCTTCGTGAGGGGCCTACATCTCTAGTGGCTGTCCTAGATGGTGGAACCACATCTTGTATACGTTCCAAAATGGGCCTCTCTTCTTGATTCGAAGGCTGTTTGTCTTTCCTTCTTGGTTGTGGCACTCCCATGAAATCTGCCATTCGATTCATTTGGGATGATATCTTTTGGAAAGTTTCCACATTATCCCGATTTGTATTAGCAATATTTGTCGCTAGTGGGTTCAAAATTGAAGCCAATTCTTTGGCCAAGACCCCTAACATATCATGGTTGCTTGCATCCATTTCTTGCCGAAATGCTGCTTGGTTATTTGTGGTAAAATGGGGCATCTGGGTAGAAAAACTAGTGTTGTGTGCACTTCGACCCACTGAACCAACATTCAGCAAAAACGTCGCATTGTTAGTTGTGGCATATGTGGGCCCTGCCCCTCGTACGCCTGTCCCTAATGGATATGGCATTCCGTATGGATTATTTGGCCTCCACTCGAAAGTAGAATTCGTGCCTTGACCAAACAAGTTATTCGCAGCATTTGTCGAGGAAAACGGTATTTCCTCTGCGCTTGTGGATGAAGGTGCGGTTGTCGATACTGAAACTGGAATAGTCCCTGAAGGTCCTGTATTATTTTCAGGCATAGCCTGGGAATTATCTGCAGGTCTCCATCCATTTGGACCCGGTGTATCCCGTGTTCCCTGACTAGAAGTCGAATTTGCCGCTCCTGATCCTGAACCTTGTGGGGACCTTGGTCACCCCCTGCATTGGCCGTAACGACCATTTTCCTGTTGTACCTTCATTTGGGAATCGGTTGTGCACTGTTTGTTAACTTACCGTTCCTAAGGTTCATACAAGGTCTTGATATTGTCTAGACAAAAATAAAACAATTGATTAAAACAATCTGTTTGACACAGTCCCACCAGGTGTGCCAATTTGTTTACGGTGATTTCCGGTAAACAACCGCTAGTCTTCCAAACTATAATAAATATGATTTGGTTACTCGCAGGATCGACTAGATTGATCCTAGGACACATAGTCAAAAAGATTGTTATCAATGGTCATTCGAACCATAGTCATGATTCGTCTTCGTTAATAAGAATTGTTTTGAATAAAACAAGTGATCTTGACAATCACTTGGTTATACGTAAGTATAATTTCAGTGAAAGGATAAGTAAAATAACATATGAAACGAAAGTATTGTTAAAGCGTAAAGAATCTTAAAATGCAGGAATGTTAAATACTTCAAAAGTAAATGACATGAAAGTAAAAATACAGAAATGTAAATGGCAAGAAGTAAATGAAATGCAATAATACTGAAAGATATTTGAAAACGAAAGAGAATACACATGTATTAAAATGGTGGTGTCATACGTACATTTTCTCAGCGAACTCTTTCTCTTAACACTTGATACTTGAGTAATATGTGAGTGATTTGTACAAAATGAACACACAGAATCCTAACATTAAGACTCCTATTTATACTAATTTCGACCTTAACGGTCCTACGCTAATCTAATGCCACGTTTCTCATAAGAACTCCAGGGACGCCATATGTTATTTAGACAGTTACGAAACCGTCTTCGAATTTCAAATCTTCCCGCCTGAGTCCTTCTTCGACGCGTGGCAGTGTATTTAAAACACTACGAAAACACGCTAAGTAGTAATACTTGAACATATTTCATAAGATTTGTCTAAGTCCTCGAAGACATACACTTCTACTAGCTTCAGTATTCATTATCTTCATAACGAACTTAGAAGTCTTCATTCTCGAAGCATGGCCATCAGGAGCCATTCTTTTATTTTTAAGGGATGGTCATCAGTAACCATCTTTCCTTCGAATTTTTACTTCTTCGAAGAACCAATTTATAAAACGAAATCTTCAGCTAACAAATGTAATAAAATATTTTTATAAATATAAAAGGAATGGTTTAATTGTGTAATAAACAATCGAATGAATGGTTTAATTGTGTAATAAATAATCAAATGGAATTTTAACTACACGTGAAATATTCTTGTACATGTTTGAACCAATAATAAAAGTGTACTAAGATATAGTTTTAAAAGGAAATAAAAGATTTATAATATAATAAATTTATATATAGAACAAAATCTGTTAAATCATATTCAACAAAATCAACCTACATGTACAATCAAAAATTGATCATCTTGAAAAACTCATATATCAAATATAACATCAACAATCAAAGAATAAGTATATTTGCTACAAAACTTACGATATATAATCACATTTACTCGTTCTTCTCTTAAAAAATGATAAATCACATTATTTTAAATTATTCTTCAAATTTTATGTTTATTTCAATATATAATATCTACCATATAAGAAAATCTATACACATGGAAAACTATTTTTTAACCTTTTCTCTAATGCTGCCAACTCACCAAAATGAGGGTAGTTTTGGTCCAAAATGTACTTTTTCTAACTAATGATGTCATATGTTTCTGTTTAAATTACATAGTTGTTTGTTTTTGTCTTTGATCATTTAGGTTCGAATGCATTGATGATGTCATATAGGGTTGTTTGGTTACAAATCTACCAATGTAACCCCACTTTATTCTGCTTTCACAATAACCAATTCATCACTTGCTTTTCCACATTTTCAATGCCAATTTCTCTTTCTTCTTCTTTCCCTCTCTGAGCTTCATCTGCATTCTTCCTCTTCTTCATTTACCCTTTTCTTCATTTCCCTCTTATCTTCTTGCTCTTCATCCTCCTTCTTCCCTCTCTTTTTATTTCCCTATCTCTTTTGAAGTTTTGGTATCACACCGAACGAAGAATGGTGTGCGATTCAGTTTACGGTGTGCGAATCAGTTGGTTTGAGATTTTAGGATTTCAAACCATACGAATCGATTTACATGTTTTCGGCCATTTCCATAGAAGAAGATCCTCCTTCTTGCTTCATCGCCTCTCTTTTGTGTTTGCTTGGTTTTCTTAGAAAGTTAGGTTTTTAGTTTGTGGTTAGATTTTTTATGGTTGAGTTTCTAGAAATGGTGATGTCTCTGGCTTTGAATCATAGCATGATAGAAAATAAAGGTTCATAATTGGTTATCTGTTTAAATTTAGGGTTTTCAATTTGTGATTAGGGTTTTTGTGGTTGATGTGATGATTTTGTGATAATCACAATACTGATGTGTTTGTTTTAATTTTTGTTTTAGACATCATGCTTCGGTACAAAAATTGGGAAGAGCAGGCAGGCTGCAAAAAGGTTTGGTTTAATTTGATTTAAAAATTGTTTTTATAAATTTTATGTTTAGGTCTAATCTCATTTCTTCTGCTCCTTGGTTGGTACCAATATCATCTTGATTGTTGAATATATTTATGTTATTATGTATCAGTGTAACAAAGAAGATGTTGATTTCTTGAACATGTTACTGCAGGATAAAGATTCCGTACCCTCTTGAATGGGGTGCTGCTACATTTGATGTTGGCCATTCTATGTATGTGCTATTCTACTTACTATCATTCATAGTTTTCATTTTTGTGTGTGACAGAAATTGACAGAGAGAATGTAGGACTTCTAGGAAGTAACCGTGTCGAAAGTCGAAGAGTCATTCAAGTTTTTGCTGGCTTTATGATTTTCTTCTCAATGTTAGGTGAGTATCAATCAAACTATAATAATATGTTAACTAATGTGTAAATTAATTTCAATCTCAACATAATCTGCTTCTCTCTTCCAGGTAAATTTGGAGCTTTATTTGCATTAATATCGTTCCCTATATTTGCTGCTATATACTGCGTTTTGTTTGGTCTTGTGGGTAAGCACAAATAAACCTTCGGATTTTATTAAGCATCAATAAGCTTTTACCATTTTCTATTCTTCACCAACTGTTGCATTGATAATTGTTGTATTCTTGGACAACACTCTTGACTATAAGGACAATACCAAAGATAGAGGAATGCCATGGTGGGCTAAGTTTAGAACATTTAAAGCAGATAGAAGGAATGAAGAGTTCTACTCTCTTCCATTCAATCTCAACTGTTTATTCCCTTGCAGCAGATGAAACTAGTCAGTGGACCATATTCCCCAAAGGCGGACATTATCTGAATGTATAACTTCTCTCTGATCAAGATGCAGTAGATTGGTGTTGTTGGGAATAATTCATTATAACATTATTTGGAAAAATGACTGTATTGTTTGATAGCTTATTTGTAATGTGTCACATTTAAGGCATATGTAAATCTGTACAGTTTACGTTGTATTTGATTTTTTTTGTATTACTTTGTGCAGCAATAGAATCTGGAAAGGACGCTGAGATAAGAAAGTTGTCGAGGAAAGATGTCGGAGATAATAGAACTATCGAGGAAATATGTGAGCATGTTAGTTTATTTGAGAAACAAGTTGTGGTTTTTATTATGTGATGTGTTGAAAAACAGTCACACAAGGTTTATGATGTATGCTTCACATGATTTTAGAATTTTGATATTGGCCTAATTCCAGTTTCAACGCTTAACGCTTCTCATTCAAGTGCAACTGCGAAAGTAGGAATACAACAAGCAACATTCATTCTTCTTTTTCTATTCTGGAATTTGGCTTATGGTTGGCTGGAGTTGGAAGAAGCTATTGATGATGACTGTTGAAGGCAGGAGCTCACATAAATGTGTGTGTTCTGGTTATAGGAGCTTTTTAACATTATTATTAGAGCATGAAAAATGAATTTATGGGTATATATTTTAACTACTCATATCATGTTATACATGCATCCATTTCATTATTTTATATGTACAATTTACAATACTATTTATGGTTTCTTTCTTTCATATTGAAGTTCATTTGTGGTATCTTCGGGACTGATATTGCTGAACTTCCTTTAGTTGCAACAAGTAACAGTTATCATGGGAAGGTGAGACATTACTGGATGCATGTCTCACTTGCATCCATTTTGCTTTTGGACTGGTTTAATAAGGTTAGTATTTTTTTTAATTCTTATTTAGTTTTTAATTCAGTAGCGGTCTCATTATTTCACTTAGCCGAATCTCTCCTAAATTTGTTCTCTCTTATTTTCATGATAAACTTTATGCTTTGGTGGTACTGCTAATGGGCCCGTTTGTTCTGGCTTTTTTTAAAAATGATTTTTATAGTGTTACCAAATTTTGTGAAAAAAATTTTTACAAAGAAACTTTTTATAAAAGCTTCAAATGAAAATTTTGTTTGAATAGTTATTCTTAAAATGTGATTTTAGGTATTTCATCTATTTATGGGGAAAAATTTGGATATCAAAATTTCAAAAAATCACTTAATTTTGAAGCTATTTCAAATAGATTTTCATAAAAATCATTTTTGAAATACAACTTTTTGAAAATATTATGATTTTGACTAAATTTTGGTCTTCAATTATGTATGTTTATGTTATAGGATGTCAAATTAAGTGTTTTATTTTAGAAAAAACGAATATAAAAAAACTTGTAATATTTTGAAAAACGGTTTTACAAAATCTATTTTCAAAAATACAAAGAAAAAATCCATTTTTTTAAGGCTGAAACAAACTGGCCCAATATCATTAGATCAGAATTTGATGTGAGTTTGTTTTGGTATTTATAATTGTTGCTTTAGAGCTTGTGATCAATTCTGCAAATGTTAATGATAAGAAATGGTATTAGCTTGCATCCAGTGTCTTTACCAGTAGGATTGCGACCTACGATGTTACGATATTAATCTGGATAATCATATAACTCAATATTAAGGGCATGTTTCCTTTCTTTATATTCATTTGAAGCATCAAACATGTCTCTTTGATTATTTTTCTTCATTTGCCATGGATCCTTAGTTCTTAAAATATCCAACTATATGAGATCTCTTTGATTATTTTTCTTCATTTTCAATGCTTCTTTCTCTTTTACATCTTGCATGCACTTTTAATTCCATTATACACCCAATAGCCATGCATCTCCACCATTTCCTTAGGCTACAGTTGATCAGCGCTTCTATTATGTCCTCCCTCTTTATCTCTCATCCATTGACAAAAATTATGGGCATAACATTATTTTCAATTTATGGAAGCAATGTAGGTGCCAGAGGTGGATACGACTGTACGCTCTCTGAGAGTGATGTGGGATGGCAGCTTGGTAGTAACAGTAAATAATATTGGGACATGTTATGTATGGCGTCTATTGTAAGGGACACAGGTTATGCCTTGATAGAAATATCACGACAGTGTCATCCTCAAGTTAATCTTTACAATGTGTTTTTGTGCAGACAATGACAAACTTTGGGCCACTTCATAAGTTGCAAGCACACAATGGGTACATCCTCAAGTGTCTTTTATCACCTGAGTTTTGCGATCCCCACCGGTCATTAAGATTAATGTGCTTATGTTTTGTCTTATTTAAATTTTTTTTCGGTACTCTAATTAAGTTCGGAGATAGAAAAGGTTGTGGTCAAGTTACTGGCCAGTCATGGGCGGATCTATGTAGAGGCATGGTGTGGCTATAGCCACACCAGATTATTTGCTTCTATATACTACCACTTTGTTAATAAAATTATTTAATTGCAATATAGATGTATATACCACCCAATAATATGTATATACCACTCAATAATACATATTCTCGGCAGCTAGCTTTCATGGCAGCTTAATTGTAGCACATTAATTACCATCAAATTAATTAGTACTATTAGATTGAATTAAAAACTTAATTAAAAATTAAAACCACTCGCAATTACTTACAAATTCCAATTAATCTTTATTTATATCAAGAAACACACCATTTCCATTTTTTATAGTAATATTTTAGATTAATGTTTCATGTTAAATATATTTTTGGTTTAACTCTTAATTTCCTGCAATTTACTTATATCACCACACAATTTTTTATGTTATACATAACATTTTAAAATGAAATATCATTGACAAGACCTTAAAGTATTATCAGTTTAAAAGTTTAATTATTTAAACTTTATTAATTTATCTATAATTTTAAATCATTTCAAAATTATATATAATTTAATTATTATAAAGTTATATTGAAGAATATAATTAATATTTTGTTAATAATATTATTTAATCAGCTATAAAATTTATGAACAGTCAGCTATATAATAAAATGAGTTATCAGTGGTTAAATGACGTCTTGTAACTTTTATAGAAATAGATGTTTTTGAAATAATTAACAATGATTTTATTTTAGTTTTATTTTAAAAAATATATGATGTACGATTTTTACTGTAAATGTATTGCATTAAACAATGTTATTTCTTATTTTCAGTATAATTTGGTTCATACTTTATTTCGTGTTTAGCCACACTATTATATAGTGTTTGGATCCGTCCCTGTGGCCAGTGGTTAAGCGTTTGGGTAATCAGTTGTGTTAGTTAAAACAGAAATGAAAATATAAAATATTTACAAACAAAAGGTGAAATGTTAAAGATCTATTTGCCGCAGCTAAAATCTCAAGTCAGAAATTGAAGAAAAAAATTTGGGATAAAAAATTAAGTATTTAATTTATGTTGTTTAAAGATCTATCATTTAAGAATTGAAATCTCATTAAACTAAAAGAGAGCGGGAGCTATTTTCATTGGATTTGGGCTGAATGCAAGAAACTAAATCTCATGCTCCAATATTCAATATTTTTATCTTTAAATTCCTAATGTATCTCTAGCTTATTTAAGACGTTAATATTTCTTGGTGATGTTTTTAGGTACTTGGCAAGTGCATCTTCTGATAATACTGTTAAGATATGGAATGTTAATGGTTACATTAGAGAAGACTTTGATAGGTAATTCATGAAATTACAACAGAAGAAAAAACTGACCAACCTCAGGTTGAATTCAAGCCTGGAATTGATAAATCTTTTAGAATAATAAAATAAAAGGTTCATATATTTTTATCTGTAAATATATCAAATTTGGTTTTTAATCTCTAAAAGCATTCATTACAGCGTACCACACCTGTAACACACCAGTACCGTGTGAGGCACGGGTAACAAGGTCAAAATTCATGTGAACACACGGGTAACACGCCACTATCATGTGAACACACGGGTAATCATGCCAAAATCTGTGTGAACGCACATGTTATTTTATTTTTTGTACAATCAAATGAAATAAAATTAAATATATTTAAAATAATGTATGGATTCAAACACTATTAAAATGTGTTATTTTTAATTATTCATGTATCTAATATTTTTAATTTGAAATTATTTTTAATTTAAAATACAATAAAATTTATGAATATTTGATGTCTTTCTTTAAAACTTGGATAATTGATACAATTTTGTTTTTATTTTAAAAATATGTCTTTCATTTAAATATTTATCTTTAATTCATCTATATATTTATCTTCAGTTCATTACAGGTTTGTGTTACATGATTGCTTCTTACAAGCTAATTTCACAATGTTAAGTACAAAAGATATTAACACACATGTGTCAAAAAAGTTATGAGCAACAACTCCTTGATTTTATAAAATTCTACAAAGATACAATTGATCAGAATTTGAGTGGTATCTTGTAGTCTTCTTCTTCTTCTTCTTCTTCTTTCTTTTCTTTTTTTTTTCTTTTTTTTTATATCTTTTACTTCTCTTTTCGAAGTGTTTGACTTCAATTGGTATAACTTCTGCAACTTGATTTGAATTCTTGGATCTTCTTTCATAGACTTCAAAAAGAGACGATGTGAGGATAGAAGAGTCATTTCCAATATCAACAGTTACTTCCCAATGGATAGTATCGAGTGTAGGTGATGGATAGTACGAAACGTCACATTCCCTTTTCTACAGCTTGCAACGTTATCATGAAATCATGGGAGATAACTTCTGTGAATAGTACAGACGTCACTGTCATAGTGGAATTATTTTGTACTAAAATCTTCTTGAGAAAGTTTCTTGATCTTATCTTCAAAAGATATACTTCTATTCTGAGGTGATAGGCTTGGAAGAGATCAACTTCTTGTCTTTTTTCTTCTGATGGATTTTCTGAAGAGTAGTTCAAAAACTACTTTATTCTGATAGCATAAGAACATCAGAGTCGTTAGAATCAGAACCTTGTCTTTCAGAAATGGTAGTATAATCTTTTTCTAAGATACGAAGCTTGTCTTCTGATCTGGAACTAAACGTTTATCTGGAAGGTTTATAAGATATTTGATTTGAAAACCGAGAGTGAGTCTAGATGAAGTTTCATACATTAGTGTCAGAATCTTTCACAATTAGAAAAATGTCTTCAAATATACAAAGCAACATATTATCTGATGGACAAGTCGTAGTCTGTAGGTGAAAGCATTTCTAATCACAAGTCTTAGTATCTGAGCTTTGAGTCTTGACTTAAGATCTGTGTAACTGATTTTTGATCTTGATGTTTATCAGCTAAATCTCGATTTTGTCTTCAGAGTTAGAGTCAACAACTTGTTTCTGGTGCAATCTTATTTTCTGGCCTTGGAGCAAAAACTGTAACATACTTCTTTCTTTTGGAGACACTTGTGACTTCTGAAGCAACAACTTAATGAGAAGTACATAGGGGATCCTTTTTCTGGTGAACATTCAACACTCTTTAGAACAAACTTATATTACTTCAGGAGTGGATGTGAAAGTCTTTTATGGCGTACTAGGCATATCTCAAATGACTCTTGTCGTCCTCGGTTTTTTTCGTGGGATACAAACTGACTCTTCTTTTATTTTTTGAGTTTGTGAAAATCAAAGAGTCGCCACCGACTTTTATTTTATCCAATTAAGGAAAGGTTTATAAAAGAAACAGAAAAAGACCTTAAAGAGATTTTGGGTTCAGGGAAGGTGTTAGCACCCCTTTGTATCCATGGTTATCCATGGGCTCTTAATTGCTTAGCTCACTTGTTTGAATCGTTTGTCTTGCTTTGAAATGCTTGTATGTGGTTTTAAATACTTTTGTAAAGAATTAACTTTGTAATGATCCTTGTACGGATGTATACAAAGTGTTTTATCTTTCGAAAGATGTTTGATGGTTTGAAAAAAAAAAATTAACTTCGTAATGATCCTTGTTCGGATATATACAAAGTGTTGTCTTTTTGAAGGTTTTGTTTTGGAAAAACAGTGATATGTGAAACGTTTGTTGTTTTGTTTGATTTGAGCAAGAAATTAGGAGATCTACCCTAAGTTCATAAAGTTCTTTCCTATGTCTTTTAGAAAATCTTCTTTGACTGGATACAGAAAGAAATTATTTGAATCGCCTTTGAAATAGTAGAATTGATTTTGAAAAGAGTAACAGAGGGATTACCCTAAGAGGTGCAAGTGTGATTGTGTTTTATTTTCAGATATGTTATCTTTGAAATTAGTGATCTAGCGCTTCAGTTATTATCTTTGCCATACACGCAATTTTATATGTACAGAAATTAAAGTGCGGGAATGTAAAATGCGGAAAATAAATCTACGATATTACATCAATTGTGCGAGGAATGTAAACTACGCTATTTACATAAATTTGACAACCTATATACTTATCTATGAATTTAAATTGCAATAAGATAAAAGGAAAATATTTTTGGATTTTGGATGATTGATTTTAAATAAAATTAATGCATAATTAATTTAATTAAAAGGTTAGGAATAAGAAATAAATTTTAAACCTAAAAAAAAATAAAGTCTAAAATATGTCCAAGTTGCTTGTTAATTAATTTTAAAATAAAATTATTTTTTTAGGATTTTTGACATTGTTTTGGAAATTATTAAATTAATTAACATATAATTATACAAATAATTATACACGTAAATTAAACTTAAAGAGAAAAATATTCTAAATATGTACAAAATTATTTTATAATATATAAACTTAATTAAATAAAAAGAAAATATTTTTTTTTATTTTTTGATAGGTTAGAAATAATTAAAAGATAAACATAACAATATTATCTAATTAATTAAACAAAATATTTTAATTATTAAGAAAAATAAAATATTTTTGTGTTAAAAATTAATAAAATATTTTATCAATCTAAAAATATTTTTAATATAATTTTTTTATTTTTAAAACTATTTTAAATTAATTTTACAAAGAAAATCAAATAAAATAGAAAATATTAAATATATAATCTGGTGTGGTGCTCACTGAGGGAGCATGATGTGGTTGCATGATCTGGTGCGTTTGATGTGTTTTCAGTGGAGATCCATGGCTGAGATTTTAAGTCACATGGTAGTCTTGGGAAAAAGTGAAGCATTAAATTAGCGGGGGTGACCAAAGTCAGACTGGGCCCGCCACTTACTGCGTGGACCAATGGGAGTTGAGGGAGAAAGAGTTGAAAAGTTGACTGGCCAGCAAGAAGATGCCACGCGAGCGGAGAGAGGGAAAAGATATGACCGGCGAATCAGAAGCTTCCACGCGTGGTCAAGGAAGTCCACGCAATTGTTCATCATCTTCTTTAATGGTACCTGCGGATTTTGTTACGCATTTTCCTGCAGTTTTACCTGCGGATTTTTGTTCAGATTTCCATGCTTTTGAAAACCTGCAAAAACAACCATGAACCAAAACAAGGGCCACCCAAGTTGACTTAAAATGATCTCCTGAACACGATGGTGGTGTTGGTTTTGGCTAAAAACGCATGGAACATGGCATACGAAAGTTCACATACTTGAAAACTCATTAATGGTATATGAGAATTCTTACGTGGAAACTTACATGTAAGGGTTTAAACCTCTCCCAAACCATCTTGGTAACTTGTTAGAAGTATTAGTTTACATTACAACATGTTAAATTATGAGATATGAAAATCAAAGAAAGTGAATGAAAATGATGAATATGGAACATGTGATCCATGGGTTTTCAACCATAGCCATGCATGCTTACCTATCCTATTAGGTCCCAGGAGATGATTAGAATGATTAGTTTGTATTGATAATGGTTGGAAACTAGAAAACGAAAATTACAAAGTTTTGAGATTTTTTTGAGAATTTTGTGAATTTCTTAGCTATTCTTTTGATGGATTTTCGTGTGTGTCTTTGATTGAAGTGTACTAAGCAATAGAGTGCTGCAAACTTAAGCTAACAAGCTCTTCTTCCATACTTGAGTGCCTTTGAATCTTTGAATATTTTATGAATAAAAAGTTTGAATTTCTTGGCCATGGCTTCATTTTTCTTCACCCTCTTGCTCTAGGCATGCTATACACCTCTATGCTGCAGAGTTTGGATCAATTTTGATGGCTCATGCTAAGGGCAAAAGCCTTGAATCATTATCTTGAACCATTTCTCTTTTAATTTAACTTTAAATGGAATAAAATTAAATTAAAAAAGAAATAAAAATGCCATGGGCCTTAAGTTGGTCGTGGGAGCCCTTTAATATCATTAGAAACATGTTTGGATCATGAATACTTGGCCTCTTTTGGAAAATAAACATTTTTTATCAATGTTGGTTTCATGCATTTTCCCAAAAAATAGCCAACTTCAACAAGGCATATCTCCCTCAATTTTGATCATATGAAGGAGTTCTTGTAGTTTTTAGAAACCTCAAGATGTCCTCTACAAGCTACTTTGGAAACTTTTTTGCATTTGGAGAAGTTATCTTGATGTTATGGCCTTTGACAAAAAACCACTTTTTGTTGACTTTGAAAATGACCTGTAATGTCCTGGCTCATATTTTCCAAATGGTAAATCCAATGACCATGGGATCAATTTCATTTGAAAGATAATTGAATTTCCTTCAAAACAAGCTTTGGTTGGAATTTTTTGAATGAACGAGGAGAGAGGTATGGCCAGTCAAAGTTCAGTTGACTTTTTAGGAGAAAACCCTAATTTTGAAACTTAGGGTTTTGTTGATTTATGAACTTTTCTTGATGAATTATGATCAACCATTGATCAAATGATGAATCTTTTGACAAAATATGGATGTTGACAAAAAATTTCATTTTTGACTGTCTGTTGACTTTTCGGTCAAACTGGTCGTCTGTTGACTGTTTGAGCTGTTGACTGTGCGTCCGAGCGAATTAAAGTTTGAAAATTTGTCTGGTGGTACTTTGAGACATATGGATATCCATGGAATCCATTTGAGGTCTCAAAAAACTTGTTCTCCTGAAAAAAACAAAAACCCTAGTTAGGGACTGTTTGTGTAGGAGACAGTTAAGCGTACCTGATTTTTGTGCAGTGTTGAGTCTCTGCTGATCATGTGATTATCAGAAGACTTCTAGAACAAAAATCTTGGAATTTTGAAATATGAAAGATTGATTTGAATGATGATACAAAACACGGAGAATCGTGCTGTCAGCGGGTTTGATTGTTAACTGGCTGTCCGGGCATTAACGTAACAGTTAAAGTGAGAACTCAACAGTTAAAGTTAATTTTTTCTTTTTTTGTTTTTTTTATTGTATTAATGGTGAAGATTTATTTACATGAGTTGTTAGAAAAACACAAATATAATAAATAAATCAAATATACCGTACACGAACGAAATTACCGATAATAATCTTGAAAAAAATATTTAACGCACAGAAAAATAAATATTTAACTAGCAATAAACACACAAAATACTATCTTGATAATTTAACGACGGTACGACAGACAATATAATATTTAATACTGACTGTACAAATATTACATAATATAGCGAACAGTACGACAAATAAAATGAACGGTACATTATTTGAAAGCAAAAGATACGACAAACTTTAAGTATGACGATTGAAAACCCATGCTATAAATAATAACATATATATGCACGGGAGTGTAAACATCCCAGGTCCGCATTTTTCAGGACTATGCAGACAGAAAAAGGACATGATCACCACTAAAACAGTGATGACCATAAGAAAAAACGTATCCATCCACTTTGCCATTGTTGCTGGGGTAGAAGAGAAAATATCTATGAGATAGAAATTTGGGAGATTAGTGAAATTTGATGTGAGAATTTTATGGAAAAAATGAGAGGTATTTATAGAGTGAAAAGAGGGATGGAGACGTTGGGGAATGAAGTGATACCGTACAAAAAAGGAAAATTTGAGTGGTAGTAGGATTTGAAAGAAAGTGTATGGTAGGGTTTGAAAAGAAAGATGTATGGAATAAAGTTAGGATTTGATTTGAAAGAAAGAGATTTGAAAAGAAAGAAAAAGATTTGAAAAAACAATAATATAGTACAAAATTTAGTGGGAAACAAAAACCAATAAATAATTTAATTGTTACCAGTACAGTCTGAATCCCCGAACTCTGCACCTGCAAAATTTAATTTTGTACCAATTGTGTAAGTATTATTTGTCTGAAAATAAATCTCAAATAAACAGTGTGTGAAGTGATAAACAGTATAGGGCGTTTGTGTAAGAATAAATTCAACAGCGAACCAAAATACCGTACAAAAACATTCTAAAAAACTGAGTATTCATAAAATCAGGATATTTATGAAATAAAATCCAAGATTATATGAAACTCCCAATTTTTAGACAGAAGTCTGTTGCCTTCTCTCTGAAAAAGATGCGGGCAAATTTTGGGGTATAACAGTTGCCCCTATTCAATCTTCTTAAACCTGAAGAGACCGATTGAAATCTGAAGGTAGAAGATGATTGAATATTTAGATGCCCTGAAAATTTGCACTTACCTCCACCGGAAGTGATGCTGGAATTTGTATTGAATGCGGCTTGATAAATATTGTTGGCGGATCAAAACATTACCTGAGATGGGCTTTCAGATGCCATCTAGTGAATGTGTTGGTGGTTTGTTCATCAGAATGAATCCATTGATTATATCTTGATGAAGGATTTGAAAACCTCTGTGTTGACTGTTACGGAACCGTCCGAGGTTACCGCTTTAAATCTTGGAGGCTGATCGTTACGGAACTGTCCAAAGTTTTTCCGATTTAGATTTTGAATGTTGATCGTTGTGGAATCGTCTGAGGTATCTGCTTTAGATCTTTGAAGGTTGATCGTTGTGGAACCGTCTGAGGTATCTACTTTAGATCTTTGAAGGTTGATCGTTGTGGAACCGTCTGAGGTATCGACTTAGATCTGAAGGTAGATCGCTTTAAGGAACCGTCTGAGGTATCGACTTAGATCTGAAGGTAGGTCATTTAAGGAACCGTCCAAGGTATCGACTTAGATCTGCGTTGCTTGTTTTGAGTTGATAGGTGGTTTGAAAAGAGAGAACTCTTCAGTTTGAATCTTTGGTTCTGAGAAGAATGCCTGTCTGAGTAGAACCCAGGAAAATATTGCATGCGATCAAGAATAACTTGCTGAGGATATTCGTTTACCTGAAAATCAAGTTAGTGACATGCAATACCATGATGTATGTAATGTATATGTTGAAATTTTCAAACTAAGTTAGAATCGTGCATGTTATGTATGCGTTTGTCATGAATCATTATATGCTATGCATGAATATGCGTATGATGTATGCAGTATGGACATGACTTATGCAGTTTAGAGCGTATCAAACTTCTGGTTGGGAAAATAAATCCCTGTCTGTTATTTCGGAAACGATGACATTATGACTGTCGATGATCTTTGCTATCTTTTTCGAGTATGCTCAGCTGGGGAACTTCCTTACGGACCAGGGTGCTCTGTTGAGAGATCTTTGACTACCGCTTGAGGATGAAGGTAATTTGAAAGTTCTGATTTTGATGCACTTTGAATGGGAATAAGAAAGATGTGTAATTCTCCGATGCACTATTTGATCAAACCTTGGTGTGGAGGATCATGGCTTCTGGGGATAGTGATCTTGAACAGCTCTGCTGGGGAATAAGGTTTCTCGAATCACTTTGTTAGAGAGAAAAATCTCATTGAGGAATCTGCTGAGAAACGTATCTCTGTTGGGGAACTTTTCTTCTGATGCTGGTTTCGGGATGATGTCCAGATGATTGGGACATTACTTGACTGCTATTCCTGTTTCAATCATATTCAAATGCATATGTTCATTCAAAATTATCATTGGGACGTTTACGCGTTCAAAACAAAAAAAGTGAAAACATTGATTTTGAGCATGAACTGTATTGATTTTGAAAGAGAGCCATAATAGGCGGATTATTACAAGGGGACAAAAATCCTAGTAGTAGGAAGTTGTCATAAAACTTTGAAAAGTACTTATAAAGGGAAATAGCTATGTGAAAACAATCCAGTCAAGTTTCAACTCTGCTATTGCCAATCTGTCTTCGAGTATCTCATCCCTTACTTGTTGGAAGAAAATGATTGAACTGATTGGTGCCTTTGATGTGTTGAACCTTGAAACTAAGTAGGTAGCCAAACGGGACATAGTCGTACGCTTTATTCCCTAACTTTTGCCTAGGCTGCCTTTTCAGGTTTTCAGCCTATCGGGATAATTATTATTATTTTTTTTAGTCTCTAATTTTTGCCTGGATCGCCCTTTCAGGTTTTCAATCCACCGAGACACTCATTTTTGCCTAAGTCGCCCTTTCAGGTTTTCAACTTAGCGAGCTTTTCTCTAAGCGAAGTACTTTTTGACTATGTCCGCGTTTACAGGGTGTGGGAAATCCTCGCCGTTCATAGTGGTAAGCAACATGGCTCCGCTGGAGAATACTTTCTTGATTACAAATGGTCCCTCATAAGTGGGAGTCCACTTGCCTCTGGGATCACCCTGTGGTAAAATGATGCGTTTGACAACCAAATCACCGGTTTGAAATGCCTGACTTTTGACTTTCTTGTTGAAGGCTTTGATCATACGTTTCTGGTACAACTGACCATGACAAATAGCTGCGAGCCTCTTCTCATCAATCAAATTTATCTGGTCCAACCGAGTCTGAATCCAATCGTCTTCGTCTAGATCGGCTTCTTTCATAATCCTTAGGGAAGGAATCTGAATTTCAATTGGAAGAACTGCCTCCATACCATAGACTAAGGAAAACGGAGTTGCCCCTGTTGAAGTACGCGCTGATGTGTGATAGCCATGAAGAGCAAAAGGTAACATCTCATGCCAATCTTTGTAGGTTACTGTCATCTTTTGTATGATCTTTTTGATGTTCTTGTTGGCAGCTTCTACCGCGCCATTCATCTTTGGTCGATATGGGGGTGAATTATGATGTTTGATCTTGAACTGCGTGCAGAGTTCGGTAATTATCCTGTTGTTTAAATTCGTGTCGTTGTCTGTGATGATCCTTTCAGGGATGCCATACCGACAAATGAGATTGTGCTTGATAAATCGGGCCACAACATTCTTGGTGACAGAAGCAAACGAGGTTGCCTCTACCCATTTTGTGAAGTAGTCAATAGCGACCAGGATAAAACGATGTCCGTTGGAGGCAGTAGGCTTGATTTCTCCAATCATATCGATTCCCCACATTGCAAAAGGCCAAGGAGCCGTCAGAACGTTTAATGGGACTGGAGGTACATGTACTTTGTCGGCATAAATCTGGCATTTGTGACAAGTTCTGGAGTGATGATGGCAGTCTGTCTCCATAGTAGACCAATAATAACCTGCTCTTAAGATCTTTTTAGCCATTGTATGTCCACTTGAATGAGTACCAAAGGCACCATCGTGTATATCTTCCATAATCTGTTCCGCTTCCTTCTTGTTCACACAACGAAGCAAAGTCGAGTCATGGTTGCGTTTGTACAGGATTCCATTACTTAGAAAGAATTTGGCAGCAAATCTTCTTAGAAACTTTCTATCGTTAATGGATGCCCCTTCAGGGTATTCTTGGGCTTCGAGATATCTTTTTACTTCATGGAACCATGGTTTTTCTTCCACTACTTCGGTATCAATCTCATTGCAATAGGCTGGTTCATCTTGTCTGTAAATGGTAATCATTGGTGCCTTATTGTCCCACCTGACATTGAACATAGATGACATGGTAGCTAGGGCATCAGCCAGTTGATTTTCTTCTCGCGGGATATGTTCAAAAGTGATTTCTTCAAAGTTAGGAATCAAACTCAGCACATATTCTTTGTGAGGAATTAGATTCGGGTGCTTCATGTTCCATTCCCCTTTAACTTGATAAATTACAAGGGCCGAGTCTCCGTAGACCTCCAGGAACTTGATTCTCAGATCGAGTGCAGCTTTCAGACCCAGAATACATGCTTCATACTCGGCTATATTGTTAGTGCAGTTGAAACATAATCTGGCAGTGAATGGTGTATGTCCTCCTGTAGGAGAAATGACCACAGCTCCGATGCCATTGCCAGAGTATTAGAGGCTCCATCAAAAACCATAGTCCATCGGGATCCTGGCTCGGGTCCTTCCTCCGGTCCTGGTTGTTCGTAGTCAGTAACTAGCATAATATTTTCATCTGGGAAGTCAAAGTTTAATGCTTGATAATCATCCACTGGTTGATGAGCCAGATGATCAGCTACCACACTTCCTTTGATCGCCTTTTGTGAAGTGTACTGGATGTCATACTCTGTTAAGATCATTTGCCATCTTGCTATTCTTCCAGAGAGAGCAGGTTTTTTCGAACACATATTTGATAGGATCCATTTTGGAGATCAGGAAAGTGGTATGGTTTAGCATGTACTGTCTTAGTCGGCGAGCCGCCCATGCCAAGGCACAGCAAGTTTTCTCGAGCAGTGAGTATCTTGTTTCACAATCGGTAAACTTTTTGCTAAGATAGTAGATTGCATGCTCTTTTCGGCCAGACTCGTCATGTTGCCCCAGTACACACCCCATTGAATCTTCTAACACTGTTAGGTACATTATCAGAGGTCTTCCTTCCACTGGTGGTAACAAGATTGGTGGTTTTTGAAGATATTCTTTGATCTTATCAAAGGCTAATTGGCATTTGTCGTTCCATCTTTCTACTTGATCTTTCTTCAACAATTTGAAGATTGGCACACAAGTAGTAGTCAGATGGGCAATAAATCTGGCGATGTAGTTCAGACGTCCCAAGAATCCTCTGACTTGTTTCTCGGTACGGGGTATGGGCATTTCTTGAATGGCTTTGACCTTGGCAGGATCAACTTCAATACCCTTACTGTTGACGATGAAACCTAAGAGTTTACCGGATCTCACTCCAAAGGTACACTTGTTCGGATTCAGTCGCAACCTGTACTTCCTGAGTCTGTCAAACAGCTTGTGCAGATGACCCATATGTTCTTCTTCGGTGTTGGACTTTGCAATCATATCATCCACATAAACCTCTATTTCCTGATGAACCATATCATGGAACAGAGCTACCATTGCACGCTGATACGTTGCTCCTGCATTCTTTAAACCAAAGGGCATTACTTTGTAACAAAAGGTTCCCCAGGGTGTTGTGAAGGTTGTTTTTTCCATGTCCTCGGGTGCCATCTTGATTTGATTGTAATCGGAGAATCCGTCCATAAAGGAAAATATCTTGCATTGTGCAGTATTATCAACCAGTACGTCGATGTGAGGTAAAGGGAAATCATCTTTGGGGCTTGCCCGATTCAGATCTCTGTAGTCTACACACATTCTGACTTTCCCGTCTTTTTTTAGGCACAGGCACGATGTTAGCTATCCATGGAGGATAACTCACAACTTTTAGAAAACCAGCATTGAATTGCTTCTCAACCTCGTCTTTAATCTTCTTGGACATATCGGGCCTACTTCTCCGCAGTTTCTGCTAAACTAGAGTGCTACCTTCTTTGATCGGCAGGCGATGGACCACAATATCTGTGTCGAGGCCAGGCATGTCTTCATAGGACCAAGCGAATATCTCAACGTAGTCTTGTAACATTTGAATCAGTCTTTGCTTGACACTGTCTTCCAAATCAGCCCCTATCTTGACTTCTTTCTTTTCTTCGTCACTGCCCAGGTTGATAACCTCAATTGGCTCTTCATGCGGCTGTATAGTCCTTTCTTCTTGTTCTAATAGCCTTGCAAGTTCCCTAGGTACTTCACAATCTTCCTCACTTTCATCCTCAGTTTGGTAGATCGGATTTTCAAAGTCATGACTGGCAATAGCAGAATCGTTATCAACAGGATCCAGAGTGAATGTGAATCTGCATTTATTATGTGGGTGTGTGTAAGAACACATAGCTATTTGAAAATGAATAAAGTAAAGAAAGACACAAAAAGGATCACAAAATTTGAATATGCAAACGTCCCATGATTTTATTGAATGAACATATGATCATGGTATGACAAACCCTTATAAAGAGGACCAGTGTGCTTCGGGCAAGGCACCTGGCTTTTAAGTTCATGGTTCGATAGTACAGGAACCATTGTTATTTTTGAACATATAAACACCGAAAACAGGAAATTGCATTTACTCCTGATCAAAGGAGATAACATCTTCAGCTTACCAGTTGTTCAATCCATTGTTGTGAGTAGGGAATATCTAGTTGCTCCAATTGCAGTTGTCTTCTTCGTCTTCCACAGCATTGACTTCTCTGGTGACGAGATGAGTTGTTGATCCTTCAGGATGAGGAAGATGCTCTGCTGGATACGAGAGCCCAGGCTGAGGTACTTCTGTTGGCTGAGAGAGATACTCAATAAGATCGTCCCATCCAGTCGGGATGATATCTTTGATAGAGACTTGTGCATTCTGGGTAGCAGTGTACTGCATCAGAAAATCATTCTCGTCATTTGGTGTCTCCCAGAATTCTTCAGGAGCGACAGGGCTTGTGAGTGTCATATTGTCTTTGAAATGTTCATCCCATCCAGTTGGGGTGATGTCTTCAATGACGATCTGTGAGCTCAGGGGAGCGGAATACTTCACCATAAAGTCATACTTACCACTTGGTTCTCCCAGCGTATCCTAGACTTCTTTTGGACTAGGTGGACTTTGGTATTGCTCAGTAATGGAACTTGTGAAACTTTTGTAATCTTTGAACTGATCATCCCATCCAGTTGGGACAATGTCTTCAATGGCAATAAAAGAACTCTGAGGAGCATTGTACTTCACTAGAAAGTCGTACTTGCCGCTTGGTTCTCCCAAAGTATCCCAAACCTCCTTGGAAACGGGTGGAACTTTGTCGTCTTCAATAGCATTTACTCCTTGGCTGATGAAATGTGACATTAATCCTCCAGAACGAGGACTTTGATCACTCTTCTGAGTTTCATTAACATAGCCCAGACCTAGCTTATCGAACTTGTAAGGCACATCAAGGAGTTGTCCCCATACTGTGCAACCACCCTCTTCGATCACAGCTTTACCATCTTTGAGAGAAGCCATAGTTGGAGTTATTCTTGTAGCAGGAGTAGCAGAAATATGTTTGGCAGTAAAGACATCTGGAGGGACCACCTCAAAAGATTGGCAGGGAGTTTCGATGAATTCGCCATCCATCTCAACATACTTGGAGTTACTCAAGTGGCTAACCACATATTCTTCTTTGCCATAAACTGTAACAACCTTGCCTTTTACTAGATATTTTAACTTCTGATGCAGGGTAGAAGTTACAGCGTTTGCCCCATGTATCCAAGGGCGTCCTAGTAAACAGGAGTATGCTGGATGAATTTCCATCACATAAAAGGTAGAATCAAAGATCTGAGAGCCCACTCTGATCGGGAGCTTAACTTCTCCGTACACTGTTCTTGTTGACCCGTCGAAGGCTCTTACCACAACATCGCTTGGTTGTAACACAACTCCTTCGAAGTCAAGTTTTTCCAGTACTACTTTTGGTAACACATTTAACGAGGAACCATTGTCTATCAGCACATGAGACAAAGTGGTGTCGTTACATTCGATAGAGATGTGCAGGGCTTTATTGTGATTTGTCCCAGCAGGGGTTAAATTAGCATCAGAGAAACCGAGACCGTTATCCACGGTTAGACTGGCAACACAATTTTCAAATTGGTCGACTGAAATCTCCTGTGGTACATGTGCAGCTTTCAAGAACTTCATCAGGGCCTTGGCATGAGCTTCTGAATACTTCAGCAGAGACAACATTGAAATCTTTGAAGCAGTGTGCCCCAGTTGTTCGACAATATTGTAATCACTTTTGCAGATGATTTTCAATATTTCCTCCATTTCTTGCCTCGAAGGGTCTTCAACAGTGACTTCCGCAGGTACTTGAACTGGTTCAACTAGTGGCTCTTTGCCTCGAGCGTTGATATGTTGATTAGGAACTGGGACCTGGATTGGATTAGTAGCAACATTTGGAGAAATTTCTGGTGAAAAGATCCTTCCACTTCTTGTAATCTTACTAGTCCCCACAATATTATCAACAGTTGGAGTAGTGAAATTCAAAGCCTCTTCAGTCAAGGTGTCTTGTTTAACTCCATGGACATAAACATTAGCGTCATGACTCCACGGGACAACTTTATCTGAGGAATATGGAAATGGAGCCGAATTGGTAATGATTACAGATGCTGCTCTGGGTGCAGGAGAAATCTTGAAGGGAACCTTGGTAGGGATTTTTAATGGCATGTTAGAAACTACTGAGACGTCCTCTATCTTCATCCCATTTGAAAAAACTTCGCACAAATTGTCTATAGAAGGAAGTTTCTCAAACATAATGATACGACGATCCATCCACTTTTGAATTCCTCCTTTAAAATTCTCACACCCATTGGGTAGGTGTGCACAATAAAAGCAATCAGGGTCACAACCTGGAAATAAACCAGCTTATATTAGCTTTCTTTTGACTTCAAGGAGCGGAGTTGACATCTCTCTCACATCATAGATATAAACAGTGTCTATGATAGCATTAATAGTGTTGTCGTGCTTTGGCATAGGCGCAATGATGACATTTGGAGTTTCTGGAGGATCGAACTCAATTTCCCCAGCATCTATCATGTCTTGGATTTTATTTTTCAGGGCCCAACAGTGATCTGCGTCATGTCCAGGACAGTTGGAATGGTATGCACATGTTGCGTCGGGGCGATAACTAGGAGAGGAAGTGTTGACATTCTTCGGAGGATCTTTCAATGTAATCAGATTTGCTTTTAACAAGTGTTGCAATGCTTGAGAGGTTGGCATGTTGATTCTGGTGAAGTTTCTTCTTGGTGCATCTGGTCGACGCGTATACTTCGGCGGTTGATCTTTTTGAGGTGCAGATGCAGAGATCAGAACAGCCCCTACAGATTGGTGATGCTCACTTTTGCGACTTTTCTGACTGTGCACTGTATTGACTTCATTTCTCCCAATGATGGGCCTCTTTGTAGTACCAGAGGAGGAGCCTACTTGAATTTTTCCACTTTGAATGCCGCTTTTGACACGCTCTCCAGTTAATATCAGGTCAGTGAAACCTGACGACGAGCTTCCCAGCAGATGATTGTAGAAAGGGCCAGTTAAAGTGCCCATGAACATGTCGACCAGCTCGCGATCAGACAATGGAGGTTGAACCCTTCCAGTTAGATCTCTCCACTTTTGTGCATACTCTTTGAAACTTTATTTTTGTGCCATAGTCATGCCCCGTAATTGAGTACGGGTTGGTGCAAGGTCAGCGTTGTATTGATACTGTTTGCAAAAGGCAGCAACCAAATCTTCCCAGGTGTGAACTTTTGCACTCTCCAGTTGGTAGTACCACTCGAGTTGAGTACCCGACAGACTTTCTTGGAAGAAATGAATCCACAATTTGTTATCTGCCGTATGAGGTAGTATCTTTCTCACATAGGACCTTAGATGCAACTTTGGGCAAGAGACTCCATCATACTTTGCAAAGACAAGAACTTTGAACTTTGGAGGGATAACAATATCTGAGACGAGTCCAAGATCATTGAAGTCTAAACCAGGTATTTTTTGTATCTCTATAGCTTTCATGCATTCTTCCAACTGCTGGTATTTGCTATCACCCTGTTGTCATACCCCAAATTTGTCCTACCCTTCAATTTTATCTGGCTTAGGCTCATGCATTTCATAGTCTCATGTACATACCTCCCGTTAGGTCATTAACATAACTCATGCATTAATTAATCAATAACTTGGCTTTGGGATCAAGGCTTGGAAGTTAGGGTTGTTACTTCACTAAAGCTCGATTCCTATGGTTCTTCTTTGAATACTAGACTGTGGAGTTAAGGTCTTGAAATACGGGCACTATGGACTTCTCTCTCATCAAGCTACGAAGGCCACCTCTTCATCTGATGTCATCAAGAACAAAGATGGGGTTTACCTCCCTGTGTGTGATGATCTTCATGGTATTATGGTTGGGAGCAGTCATTCATTCGGATGAATTAATTATGCTAACAAGTATTAGTTCATTCAAAGAGTTTCTACTACCAGTCGTGATTAAAGGGTCTCATTTCCGTTGCAAGTTATGGGTTTGATGCTGTTCAGATGTTAAAGAGCAAATGGTGGAGAATGGAATCTTGGAATAACATGAATCATTTTCAAAGATGCAGATTGAAGAGAGATTGAAAATTCAAATAAAGGGCATTAGAGATGAAAGAACAAGGTTCAAATTTACTTGGAAAAAATCAACACATTATTCAAACCAAGATCATGTTTCATTACAGAATTCAATCCATACAAATGTACGTTACACATGGGGTACAACCAAAAAAAAAAGAGATATATCTTCATCATGGTGTTTTCACTGCAGCTTTCTGCTCGCCATCTATATGCCATAGCTAAAACGAATTTCATGTGCATCCTCAAGCGCCCAGGCAGACCCGTCTTCGTGTATTCCTAAATTCATTAACACTACCTGTACACAAGACCATATCAGTACATGATAAAGTGGGCTACGCAGCAAAAATTCACACCACATGGCACTACCTGCAAAAATCAGAAGGACAGAAAGCTTCAGCATCCCAAAATCAGTATAAAGCCACTCTTCTTCATGATCAAGGAAAATCCATGTCATGCTCACATTCAGCTAAGCAACCACACCATATAACCTTGCATAAAAAGAAGGTCCATAACCGACAGAGCAACCAAATTCCATACATTCATAAATAGCCGCAATTCAAAACCTGCAGTCATATACAAACACCTCCCAAAACTCAAACATTAACCACATCAAGCTCATTCCAGAAAAGCCACATCGAAACATTCATCAAAACCAAAATCCTGCATAATCATACTAAATCACAGGTCCACACATTAACAGAACCAATGCCAAAGCCATACGAAAACTCAGAGACATATATCCAAAGCATTCATGCGTCAACTGTCCAAACGCAGCCCATACATTCAAAAATAAAATTCATCTCGTGCCCACACTACATCCTAAGGCAGCCTATATCCAAAGCACATAATCATGTCATTAAATCTCATCATGCTACTGTCCATGAATGTTGCTACTGTCATACATATCAATGCACATCAAGATGTTACAAGTACAAAAGCAAGAACTCAAATACCTCTTCAAAAGAACCTGGAACTGCATCATTTATAACAGTCCCATCCAAATATCATAAACAATACATACACACTGCAGCCTGCATCAAATAAATAAACCAATCAGCCCCACACTTCAAAACCAACGATCTCATCTTAACCGATTGACCTCCTAACAGGATTCAAAAGAAACTTCTAACAATTCAGCCCTGTATATACTCAGTCTTAGCATCAAACAGTTATAACCAACAAAACCGGATTGCAACAAAATTCAACATAATCTCTAACTGTTTCCTAACCGCTTTTTATCTTCCATAACTCACCCCTTAGACCTTTTAACAATTCCCAAACAGAATTCCATAACTTCATCTAACAGCACATAACTAACCTTTAACCACCCAACTAATTGTTCAAAATTCTCTCTCTAACCAATTCTCAAACTACTAATTGTCAATAACCAAACAGAAACAACCACCTCCCTAAACCTCCTAACTGAACCTATAACAAACTCCCTGCAACAAACAAAAACGGAAACCGCAACATGTTCAAGCAGTTTCGCAACAGGTTCACAGGCTATCAATTTCAAATCCAGAAAGGAAAAAGACTATCATTCACCTCGCAACAATTTCGGTCTCGGCCTTTAATCTACAGTCCCGCTTCTAACTCCGAGCACCCGTCATCACCAAGGAAAACAACCCTGCATCAAATACAAGAACAGCAGAAGAAAAAACAAAAAAAAAACATGTTAGTCCCACACTCAAAGAATCGAAAACTATGCTGCAATTATGCAAGTCCCACATTCAAGAAATTGAAAAAACACCTTGCAAGCTATAATTCTGAGTCCCACATCTAAGAACTCATATTGATTGCCCAATCATTGCTGTATAAATAGTCAGCTCCACCCACTCAGAAAGCTACACCTAGAAACACCTAAGCACTATCACCATCATTGTCTCGCTTGCAGACTTTGAAGGAAAGATCGTGAAACCCCAGTTCAAACATTCTCACTCCCACACCTCCCACGCACACGCACAGTGAAGAAGCCACTGAAGCTCACTATCAGAGCTTCAAAAGGCTTGTGCTTAGCCTCTTCTTTCATCACTCAACAGTTTCACTCATTCTCGGCACTCTCTCTCAACTCACGCCGCAACAATACGCACCACACAGAAATTGCACACAGAAACGAAGAATTAGAAGAAGAAGAAGAAAATTGACTCAGAAATTACCCGGAAAGCTTCATCTTCTTGCGGTTACTTCGTATTCAAGAGTGTCAGAACCTCCCACCTGGATTTCTGTTCTTCCGCCATCGATTTTCAATCAGGTTCCCTTCACACTTGTCTTCATTCAATCACGTATGCATTCCTTGTTCTTTCTGAATTTCAATTCCTCCGTTATAGCTCGAATTTGCGAATCTTAGACTTTAGGGTTCGACTTCCCCTCTATTCCGATTCAGACACATGAGGTTTCTCCCTAAGAAATTGATGGAAGATTTAGGTTCGGGGCGTGATTTTAGGCCGAGTCTATGTGTAGATGTGGTCGATTGAGAGGGCGGAGACGGTGGCTCACGGAGGGGAAGGCATCGCCGCCGTTTTCGTTCATGAGGGAGAGAAGGAGAGTCTGAATGAATCTGATTTGTCACTCACTTACCCTTAATTCCCCTAAAACGCACCGTTATCATTTCTTTTTAATTTTTTCCATTTTTCTTTTTATTTTATTATTTTGTTAAAAATCTGATAATGAGAAATTAGATAAAAAATGATTTGGGAGCCATGGGCCTTGCGCAAATTACTGTTGTTTACCCTCAGGAAGGCCCATACGCCTCACTCTTTTGAATTGCAAGTAGAACTCTGTTTGGGCCATCCCTTTGGGCCTGCGCCCTGTTCCTGACTGCACCTTGTATTTCAATTTCTCACCCCCAGTTTGTTTAATAAAAAACAAATAAATAAAATTGTTTTTCCCATTATCTCTTTTTTGCAAATTAATTTTTCTTTAATAAAAACAACAAACATCTTCCTACCAATTAGAAACTTAGAACTTTATTTTCTTTTAATTGTTTTAATTGTTTGATCCACTTGCATTTTAATAGTTCTTTCATAAAAACCATAAAAATAATAGTACTTTTAATTCACCTTTGTGCTATATTTTGACTTGTTCTTTTTCATGCTATCTTCGTATATTCTACTTAGCGCTTTATTTGTCATGCTTCTTTTAAATCCTAACCTTAGGTAGAAACCATGATAATACTAGGTAGAAATTCCCTTCATATTTAGGCTAGTTTCTTTTTCCTTTTCAACCATAAAACACTCTAAAAATACTTGAATAAATCTCCCATTAAAAAATACCAAGAAAACGCATAAAAAATGACTAATAAATACTTTGACTAATAAAAAGGGAATGGAAGCTTGTAACTTCCCTTGCTTAAGGGATGTTCGAGTGCTTGGAACTCCCTTGCTTAAGGGTTCCATTCAGGCGTAAGTTCCCAACCTTTAAAAAACACAAACCAAAGAGTAATTCGAGTTTCCCTTGCTTAAGGGATTTCCTCGAAACACTCAAACTCTCTCTCTCTTCTCTCGCTTTCTTAAGGGCACCGTTATTTCCGCTCCATCGCATCCTAGGCTGTCCCCTTGTGCAAGAGCGCGAACGTTAACGCCGCCCAACTAAAAAACACAAAAACAAACAGAAAATCTTGAGCCGAACTACGGCGCTCTGATTCCTGAAAAGGATACGTAGGCATAAAGTCGCGGGGCTTGAACGAGCACATTTGTAAATATTTCCTTCTTTTCCCCGTATTTCTTTTGCATTCATTCGCATATAGACATAGACATAGTACACACCCTTTAGATAGAAACAAACATAGGTGGATACCATCGAGTACGATGGGCGCGAGGGGTGCTAATACCTTCCCCTTGCGTAACCGACTTCCGTACCTTGATTCTCTGGTCGCAAGACCCTGTTCCTTCCTTTGTTAGGTTTCCTGGTATTCCTTTCCCTTATGGGATAAATATATTGGTGGCGACTCTGTTCATTTTTCGCGAGCGTGCGACAGCTGGCGACTCTGCTGGGGACGTTGCTAGACCTGTTGCTGGTCCATCCTTAGTGAGTCGATCCTAGCCTGCGTTTGTTTGTTTATTTACTGGGTGTTTACTTGTTTTTATGTTTATACCTTGTATATGTGTTTGCATGCTTATTCTTTGCCGGCATATCATGTTTATTTCTGTTTGCACATCATGCATATGGATTATATTCTGTGTTCCTTGGGGTCTTCTGTTCTGTTTTGCAGGTGGGGGTTTGTATGAGGTAAAAGTCCCACTACCCAGGCCAAGTGACACATAGGATTAGCGTGGATGCTCATGTTGACTACCGTAGCGCTTGCTATGGATGAGTTCAATATGGGGTACCACAACTGGGCGAGGTTCTTTCATGGAACACTGTGTCTGGCACGCTTGTTGCCTCAAACACTTTGTACCCCATGGGAACTGTAGACCCTAGTGACCATTAGGGACCACTTGTCCGTGTCTAGAATTCATACCCGTGAGTTTGGGGAGGGACAGGATACTAGCCTTCATCATACCCGGATTTTCACATTGCAATCTGAAGCCGAAACTTTGAACTTGTCATACCCAGTGTCACTCAGATATTCAGAATTGCGAGAGGCACTCAGTCTCTCACCACATTGCACCATGACACGTCATGTTACTGCATCCACTTCACTTCATTTGAGGAGAATTCTAAAGTCCACTTCAAAAATAAGAAGAAAAGAAAAGAAGATGAAAAGAAAAAGAGAATATTTTTACTTCACAAAAAGAAAAGAAAAGAAAATATGCAATTACGAATGGACTTTAGGATTCTCCCGATGAAATGCATTCCACCATATCATTTAACATGCATGTTTATTTATTTTCAGGAACATTTGGCTTTGTCTCCGACCAACTCATGGCTCCTCCATTGAAGACTGGTAGTCGCAACATCTCTTACACATTTCTAAATCCGAATCTGGATTCTCTCGAGTGTTTGGTTAAGAAGATCACGCCGGATGAAACAACCAGGTTCCGTGAAAAGTATGGGTATATTCTGAGTCTCCTCAAGATGCCGTTCACCAAATACGAGCAAGAAGGAGTTCATACCTTGCTTCAGTTCTACAACCCTTCTCTCCGTTGCTTCACGTTCCCTGACTACCTTTTGATTCCCACATTGGAAGAATATTCTCTTTTCCTTGGTGTTCCGATCAAGAAGGGGGAAGTTCCGTACTATAGCACCATGGGGGCTCCTACTTCTATTGAAATCTCCAAGGCTCTTTATTTGAGCAAGTCAGTTGTTGATGCAAATCTTTCCGAGAGAGGAAGATGTCAGGGTTTTCATATGGAGTTCCTGGTCAAAAGAGGGTGTGATGCTGCTGAAGCGAAAGAATGGGACACTTTTAGGGCTATCCTGGCTCTAAGTATCTATGGTATCCTAATGTTTCCGAACGTGCCTGATTTTGTTGACATGAGTGCAATCCATTTGTTCATTCTACAGAATCCTGTTCCTACACTCTTGGGGGATGTTTATCATTCAGTTCATCAAAAGAACCGTCAAAAGAAGGGTTTGGTCAGATGTTTTGCTCCTTTGCTATACCGTTGGTTCAGATCACATTTGCCTGAACGTGGAGCTTTCGTCGATAGTAGGCACACCTCTAAATGGGCTGAAAGGATTATGGGACTTAGAGCCAAAGACATTGTATGGTATAACAGATCTTTGGAAGACAAGGAGGTTATCATGAGTTGTGGAAAGTTCAATAATGTGCCCCTCATGGGTGTTAGAGGTGGGATCAATTATAATCCCGTCTTGGCTAGGAGAACTTATGGGTATGCTTTCGTCAATCCTCCTGAGCAATCTGAGATAGCTGAGAACATTTTCTATCATGTGGTCACCGACAATGGGCAGATGGCAGAAGCTGTACAAGCCTGGAAGAACATTTGTTGGAGAGACAAGAAGCATTTTGGTCAAAGGGACTGTGCGACTTATGAAGACTATACTAAGTGGGTCGAAACTGTGGCTAATACCCAAGGGATGCCTTTCCCTATTAAGGATCCTTTGTACCCTCCTGTTGGCGCACAACCCAACATTGTCTCCATGCCTCGTTATAATCAGACTGTTGAGCAGAATCGGAAATTGACTGAACAAATGGAGACGATGCAAGTTAAGATGAATACCGATAGGCAAGAGAAGCTTTCTGCCCTTCATAAGTTGAAAATGAGAGAAATAGAGCTTGAAGAGTTGTATGCCAAGGGAAGCACTTCTCAGAAGAGGCCGAGAGTGGTTGTCGATCCCAAGTCCACTAAAATTCAAGAGAGGGAGATCAAAGAGCATTATGAGGTTCAGTTGGCGGAATTGACAAAGAGGCTCCAAATCCAGACTGATATAGCCAAATCAGAGAAAGCCCGTCGAAAGAAAGCGGACAAGCTCCTTCTAGAACGTCAGGCAAGGATTGAGGGGTGTTATGAAGAGATCCGCAAGTTGAAGGGTCGAGTGGAGGAAAAGGGGCAAAGTGATACTCAAGCTCAAGAGGAGGCCAGAGGTTGGGAATTGAGAAGCCGTTACTTGGAGACCATGCATTTCAGAAAGGACCTATTGATTCAAGAAGTTGTTAAAAGACCAACCCATGCCGAGACCAAAAAGCTGTTTGAAGAAATGAAGGCTTGGAGCTATAAGAACATTGGAGATAGCCCACTTCGTCATTTGGACATGGGAGATCCTGCTTAGTATTGGTTTTTGTTATAGAATCACCACCAGTCTTGTTGGATGGGGTTCTTATTTCCATTTTCTGTATTGTTGGCTCATGAGAGCAGATTATTTTGTACTTCAAACGTGGTTGTGGAATTAATGGATTATGGTTGTTTATCTTAGTTGCGCTTCGTTATTTCTCATTATCTTGTGGTGTTGGTTCGAGACAAAGCCAAAAATTCTTGAAAATAATATAACATGCACACATGCACCCATGCACTCATATCATACTGCATTTTCAGGTTTTTTATCATATTCTAATTGGGGTCCCTTCCAACAACAGATTTCTTTTCCAACGACGAAGCTGACTTTCTTACATCCTTACCGCACCAGGAGCAACGAGAGAATCATGGATCAATTTGAACAGAGTCAAGCTGCCCTCTGTAGGGATATGGATGTTATGGGGGATAGAATGACCCAACTTATGGAGACTCTTCATGTCGTTGTCCAAGGGCAAGAAGAGCTCAGAAAGAGCGTTGCTGGGTTGATCAAAGACACTCCTACCAATTCTGCTGATGGAGGGGTGAAAACTAAGGAGATTCCTGCTGAGGGGATACCGAAAGTAGTGGATGACCACCACGAGGTTATTGACCTTGAACATGATTTTACTGCTGAGTTGACTGAGACTGCTAAGATGTACCAAGCTCTTGAAGAACGTCTTAAGGCTGTTGAGGTTGCAAAAACTTCGAGTTTCGACACCGCCGCTTTGAGCTTGGTACCTGGAATTGTTATTCCACCGAAGTTCAAGGTGCCAGATTTTGATAAGTACAAAGGAGTTACCTGTCCAGAAACTCACATTCGTTCCTACTGTCGTAAGATGGCCGCTTATGCCGAGAACGAACCTCTGCTTATGCATTTCTTCCAGGACAGTCTCACAGGAGCCCCGTTGGAGTGGTATATGAAACTTGAGAGGGCCAATGTCAGTACGTGGGGAGGACTTGTTGATGCTTTTTTGAAACAATACCACTACAATACTACTATGGCTCCTAGCCGTGCTCAACTGCAAAATATGTCACAAAAGTCTGAAGAATCTTTCAAAGAATATGCCTAGAGGTGGCGTGAACTTGCTGCTCGAGTTCAACCTCCTCTTCTGGACCGAGAATTGATTGATCTGTTTATGGGTACTCTGAAAGGGCCGTACCTTCAGCACATGGTTAGTAATACTTCTCCGTCCTTCTCAGATGTGGTCATCATTGGCGAACGGGTTGAGAATTGTGTAAAAGCTGGTACCATTCAGGGTGTTGCTAATCCCAACAACTCAAGCGGTAATGGTAAGAAGTCGTATTCTGGGTTTGTGAAGAAAAAAGAAGGTGAAACCAGTACTGCTTCGGCTGACCAAGGTCGAACTTCAGTATACTCTGCTGTTCCACCTCCTTACTACCCGATGCCATATGCTGTTCCCAATCCGTATGTCCCTCAAGCATACGCTGCTGCATTCCCACAACCATGGATGGCACCCCAACAGCCTTTCGTACCACAACAACAAGTCGCTGCTCCTCAGAACCGTCAACAGAATCCTAGGCCCCAAGGCCAAAGAGCTCCACAAAGGCAGAGGTACCCTGATAGGCGTATAGATCCGATTCCAATGCCATATGCCCAACTCCTTCCCCAATTACTTGCTGGTCAGTTGGTGCAACTCCGTGAAATGGGCCCTCCGCCTAGTCCACTTCCTCTGGGATATGATGCTAATGCTCGTTGTGAATTCCATTCAGGCGCTCCAGGCCATACGATTGAAAAGTGTAAAGCGTTAAAATACAAAGTCCAGGATCTTCTCGATGACAAGCTTATCTCATTCGCTCCTACTGGTCCTAATGTGCAGAATAATCCTATGCCTCCTCATGCTGGTGCGACCAATGCTATTGAGTTAAGCGACGACCAGATCCTGATAACTGATGTGGATGAAGTCAAAATGCCGCTTACAATTGTCAGAGAACATCTTGTGCAACAAAGGGTTCTGTGTGAGTTACATGACTTCTGTTTGCAGTGTTCTTCTAATCCAGAGGAATGTGCCAGGTTGAGGGATGAGATCCAAAAGCTGATGGATGAAGGTGTCATTAGAGTGGAAAAGATTGTTCCTGATGACGAAGTGGCTATTCTAGAGATCCCTTATTCTCCTGCTGATACGACAAAAGCCCAAAGTACTCCTTTGATCATCCATACTCCGAACACTCCCTTGGTCATTCAGGCTCCGAGTACTCCCTTGGTTGTTCTGGCTCCGAGAAATCCGTTGGTTATTCAGGTTCCAGATGCCCCTCCGACCTCTTCAACCTCGTCTCTCATTCCCTCTCCTGTGAGTAATTCCAAGGCTATTCCTTGGAGTTATAATGCTGTGTATATTCGAGGAAAGAAATATGATTGTCCTCCGGTGGATAATTCTAGCATCACTAATGTTACTGGCACTAGTGGTATTACCCGTAGTGGTCGGATCTTTGCTGCCCCTCCTCCGCCTCCTAAAGAGACCAATAAAGAGGCTAGTACACAAGCAAAAGGAAAGCAAGTTGCTGTTAATCCTCCTGTAACACGTAATGCACAAGATGCCGAGCAACTCTTGAAGATCATTAAGAAGAGTGATTACAAAGTGATTGACCAACTTGACCAGACCCAAGCCAAGATCTCCATCTTGTCTCTCTTGGTGCATTCTGAAGCTCATCGTGATGCTCTGATGAAAGTTCTGGCTTCCGCTCACGTAACTCAAGACATTACCGTGCCTCAGTTTGAAGGGGTTATGACCAACATTGCTGCTGGTAATTGTTTGGGTTTTTCCGATGATGAACTTCCACCTGAGGGTAGAGCACATAACAAAGCGTTGCATATCTCAGTCAAGTGTCTGGATGCTGTGTTGTCTCGAGTTCTGATTGATACAGGTTCTTCTCTTAATGTGATGCCCAAGACTACTTTGTTTAAGTTGAGTATGGATGGGGTTATGATGAGACCGTGCACTATGAGTGTCAGAGCATTTGATGGTTCTAGAAGGTCCGTAGAAGGGGAAATTGATCTGCCTGTCTTGATTGGTCCTCACATGTTCTATATTGCCTTCTATGTTATGGATATACGTCCTTCATACACTTGCCTCTTGGGTCGTCCTTGGATCCATGCTGCTGGGGCTGTGACATCTACCCTCCATCAGTGTTTGAAATTTGTTGTGAATGACAAGATTGTTGTGATCACTGGTGAAGAGGATTTGATAGTCAATAATCTGGCATCATACCGCTATGTTGAAGTGGAGGGAGAGATACAAGAGACACCTTTTCAGGCACTAGAGATTGTGTCAGTTGACAAACTCTCCGTGGTTGAGAATAAGAAGGAACTCGGAGCGCCCCTCTCGTCTCTAAATGATGCTAAGGCCTTCTTAGAAGCTGGTACTCCCCATAGTGCCTGGGGCAAGCTGATTGATGTTCATGAGAAGCGAGACAAATATGGCCTTGGGTATCAGCCATCTTCCTCTACTCAGCTCAGCATAATTCCTAGAAAGAAGGTGATTCCCCCCATTTCTCAAGTGTTCGTCAGTGCAAGCACTAGTTCTGGAAGTCAGGTTCTCGCCGTGGATGATGATGATGAAGAAGATCTCTCCAGATTCGTTTGCCACGCTGCGCCTGGGCAGGAGCTCAACAATTGGACTATCTTGGACATCCCCAGAGTCACTTTTATGGAGATGTAATTTTCTTGTTTCGATAAGTCATATGCTTCGCCCTAAGCATTTTGACCGCTTGTATAAAGAAGGGCCCCCATGTTGTTTCAATTTGTTTAATATCGAATGAAAATCATATCTTCGCATGCAATTACTGTTCCATTTCTTTCATTTTTGTTTTTACTTTAAAAAAACTTTTTTTCAAAAATGGCAAAGCTTTTCTTTTCCCTTTACTTTTTATGTGTTGCATTCTAAGGCATAAATCACCCATCGTGCAGATCCGGCTCGAATTCCATCAAAAATGATAATGTTACAGTTCCACGTCTGAATATCCTTGAGAATCCAATTGACCAAGCTGATGAGGATAGTGGGGAAGATTGTGAAGTCCCTGAGGAATTGGCAAGACTCTTGAGACAAGAGGAGAAATCTATTCAGCCGCATCAGGAAGCCATAGAAATCATCAACCTCGGTTCAGAAGAAGCAAAGAGAGAAGTCAAGATAGGGGCCGCTTTGCAAAGTGATGTGAAGAGAAGGTTGATCGAGCTGCTTCGAGAGTATGTTGACATCTTCGCCTGGTCATACGAGGACATGCCTGGTTTAAACACGGATATAGTTATGCACAAGTTACCGCTCAAACCAGAATGTCCGCCTGTAAAGCAGAAGCCACGAAGAACTCGACCTGATATGGCTTTGAAAATCAAGGAGGAAGTTGAAAAACAGTTGAAGGCGGGTTTCTTATCTGTGTGTGAGTATCCTGCTTGGATTGCAAACATAGTACCTGTTCCTAAGAAGGACGGAAAGGTACGCATGTGTGTTGACTACCGAGATTTGAATAGGGCAAGTCCGAAGGATGATTTCCCTCTTCCTCATATTGATGTGCTAGTCGACAACACTGCTCAGTATTCGGTATTCTCCTTCATGGATGGTTTTTCTGGCTATAATCAAATAAAAATGGCTCCTGAAGATATGACCAAGACTACCTTTACTACTCCGTGGGGTACGTACTGTTATAAGGTGATGCCTTTTGGTCTTAAGAATGCTGGTGCAACATATCAACGAGCGATGGTGACTCTCTTCCATGACATGATCCATAAAGAGATTGAGGTGTACGTCGACGATATGATTGCAAAATCCCAAACTGAGGAGGAACACTTGGTATATCTTGAGAAACTGTTTGCTCGGTTGCGTAAATTCAAGTTGAGGCTTAATCCAAACAAGTGCACTTTTGGAGTGCGATCTGGTAAATTACTTGGTTTCATTGTGAGCCAACGAGGGATTGAGGTCGACCCTGATAAAGTGAGAGCAATACAGAATATGCCTGCACCAAAGAATGAAAAAGAAGTTCGAGGGTTCCTTGGGAGATTGAATTACATAGCCAGGTTCATTTCTCACCTCACTGATACTTGTGAACCCATCTTCAAACTGCTGCGCAAAAATCAAGATATCCGTTGGGATGATCGTTGTCAGGAAGCCTTCGAAAAGATCAAGCAGTATCTCCAAGAGCCACCAATTCTCATGCCTCCCGTTCCTGGGAGGCCGCTTCTTATGTACTTAACTGTGCTTGAAGGATCTATGGGGTGTGTGCTGGGCCAACATGACGAGTCTGGTCGAAAAGAGTGCGCCATTTATTACCTGAGCAAAAAGTTTACCGATTGTGAATCCCGCTACTCACTACTCGAGAAAACTTGCTGTGCTTTGGTATAGGCTGCTCGCCGACTAAGGCAGTATATGTTGACTCACACCACTCTATTGATCTCCAAAATGGACCCGATAAAGTACATCTTTGAAAAACCGGCTCTTACAGGAAGACTAGCCCGGTGGCAAATGCTTCTATCAGAGTATGATATCCAGTATGTCACACAGAAGGCCATCAAAGGAAGTGTCCTTGCAGATCATCTTGCTCATCAGCCATTAGAAGAGTATCAGTCAATGAAGTTTGACTTTCCTGATGAAGATATCATGAAACTAGATGATAACGAAGGACCCGAACCAGGAGAGCGATGGACTCTCACGTTCGATGGTGCATCAAATGCTATGGGCCATGGTATTGGGGCAGTTTTGACTTTCCCTCGTCAAACTCACATCCCTTTCACAGCTAGAATATGCTTTGATTGCACGAACAATGTCGCAGAATACGAAGCTTGCATAATGGGTCTCGAAGCAGCCATTGATATGAGAATCAAGATCCTTGAGGTGTATGGGGACTCTGCCTTGGTTATACACCAAGTGAGAGGTGATTGGGAGACAAGACACCCCAATTTAGTTCCTTATAAGGACTATATCTTGGAGTTGCTGCCCGCTTTCGAGGAAATCACTTTCAATCACATTCCCCGAGAGGAAAATCAATTGGCAGATGCTTTGGCTACTTTGGCGGCTATGTTCATAGTTAGCTCCCCTAAAGAAGTGCCAGACATAACGATCCTCCGTTACAAGGAACCCGCCCATGTATTCCCTACTCATTGTCTCACTACTGAAGAAGTGTATGATGAAAAGCCATGGTATTACGACATCAAAAGGTATGTTGAGAAGCAAGAGTATCCCGAAGATGCTACGATTGGTGATAAGCGAACGCTTCGAAGATTAGCATCCAAATTCTTCTTGTCAGGAGACGTCCTGTACAAAAGAAACCTTGATTCAGTTTTGCTCAGATGCGTGGATAGACACGAAGCAGAATTGATCATGCGGGAAATTCATGAAGGATCTTTTGGAACTCATTCCAGTGGACATTCTATGGCCAAAAAGATCCTACGAGCGGGATATTATTGGATGACGATTGAAAGTGATTGTTATGTGTATGTGAAGAAATGTCACAAATGTCAAGTGTATGCTGACAGAATTCATGTCCCCCCAACTCCTCTGAATGTCCTGACGTCGCCTTGGCCCTTTGCTATGTGGGGCATAGACATGATTGGACGGATAGAGCCGCAAGCTTCGAATGGACACAGATTTATTCTTGTTGCTATCGACTACTTCACCAAATGGGTTGAAGCTGCTTCTTACAAGAACGTGACCAAGCAAGTTGTTACTCGCTTCATCAAGAAAGAGATCATATGCCGATATGGGGTTCCAAACAAGATCATCACTGATAACGGGTCCAATCTTAATAACAAGATGATGGCGGAGTTGTGTGAAGAGTTCAAGATTGAACATCACAATTCATCACCCTATCGGCCAAAGATGAATGGCGCAGTCGAAGCTGCTAACAAGAATATAAAGAAGATTGTCCAGAAGATGGTTAGAACGTATAAAGATTGGCACGAGATGTTGCCATTTGCTTTGCATGGCTATAGAACTTCGGTTCGTACTTCAACTGGGGCAACTCCCTTCTCTCTTGTCTACGGCATGGAGGCCGTACTACCTGTCGAAGTGGAAATTCCTTCGTTGAGAGTCTTGATGGACGCCAAACTCGATGAAACAGAATGGGTTCAAACGAGGCTTGATCATCTCAATCTAATTGAGGAGAAACGCTTATCTGCTATCTGCCATGGCCAGTTGTACCAAAAGAGGATCAAGAAAGCGTACGACAAGAAGATTCGGCCTCGAGAATTCCACACAAGTGACCTAGTTGTAAGGAAGATCTTGCCAATTCACACTGATCCAAGGGGCAAATGGACTCCCAACTATGAGGGACCATACATTGTGAAGAAAGCATTTTCAGGTGGTGCTTTAATTCTGACAAAGATGGATGGGGAAGACGTTCCGCTTCCAGTCAATTCAGACTCAGTCAAAAAATACTACGCATAAAAAACCCGCTAGGTCGACGTACCTAGGCAAAAATAAGGGCATCCCGGCAAACCAAAAGGGTTTGGGCAAAAATTAGGGATAAAACAAAAAAAGAAGAATAACCCGCTAAGTTGAAAACCTGAAAAGGCGACTTAGGCAAAAAGGGGCATCCCGCTGGATTGAAAACCCGAAAGGGCGATCCAGGCAAAAGTTAGGGATCAAAAGCGAGAGGCCGCAGTCTGAATATCTTCCACAAAGACCACTATACGCCCTTGACAGAACGGACGAATCAATCCAACCATTACCTTTCTGAAGCAAAGCATTGAGAGAATCGAGGATATGGGAACTGTAGCAATATCAGTTTTAATGGAAATCCGAGCATTGCTCTTTGCCGTTTTGCTCTTTGCATTTTTATTTTCCTTTTCGCAACTACCTCAATTAGGAGTTGCTTCCCTGTATAGAAGCCTATTCACAGGCATTCCATCAATAAAACGATCTTTTGATGCAGAAGCTTTCTTTCTTTCTTTTCATTTTTACGCATGCGAGGTGTGATTTAATTCGTTATTAAACATTGCATTGAAAGCATGGGGGCAATAATCACAAAATCAAAACGAAACATGATGGTACATAAACATAAAAGTGCTCTAAGGAGCACCAATTGCATCCAAATGTTGTTTTCTGTGCAGGTTGCAGGTTCTAGCCGTCATCTTGGCTCATAGTATGTCACAAAGGTCATCGTCATCCCGCATGAAAGTTTGAGAGTATAATTCATCAGTACTGGCAAGCACGGAGCACGTGAAAAGGTCCATATCCCTCTTCCACATGGCAGACAAAGAGTGGTCTCTCAAAACTCGTGATTCCCCAAGCAGCTTAGGATGTAAGGAAAGTCGAGCAAAATCATTTCATCCCCAGCAGGGCTATGTTCCAACCCTCAACGCAGTTACCAATAATCTTTGGTACTGTAGGGTTCCAATATCAATTCACGATGATGGTTCAAGATCGCAAGGCAACGGACCCCAATGATCCTACTCTCCGGTTCCACCGAGGGCCTTTATTCGGCACTCTTTGCATATAGAATCCATTGCATATAGCATTCGCGTCCTCAAAAGCGTAACATATCCGTCAAAAGCGGAACATTACGCCATAGAAAATTCAAACATGCATACAAAGCATAAGCCAGATAATACAAATCGTCCCTCAATCAGGACAATGATACATCCCCCACCTAAAAAGTTGTCCTTACAGATTCCAATTGATACCTGCTACTCCATTACAAACCTCCTTCACCCATGGTGCCGATACTTGGTTTTACCAATCCCCAATCCCCAGTCTAAGTGCTTGTCATTTCCTGTGGATCGTAGGTCCGTTGACCTTATCCTCGTCTTTCATTTCTTGTGGATCGTAGGTCCGTGGACCTTATCCTCATCTTTTCATTTCTTGTGGATCGTAGGTCCGTTGACCTTATCCTCATCTTTTCATTTCCTGTGGATCGTAGGTCCGTTGACCTTATCCTCATCTTTGCATTCGTGTGGATCGTAGGTCCGTTGACCTTATCCCCGTCTTTCATTTCTTGTGGATCGTAGGTCCGTTGACCTTATCCTCATCTTTCTTTCTTGTGGATCGTAGGTCCGTTGACCTTATCCTCGTCTTTGCATTCTTGTGGATCGTAGGTCCGTTGACCTTATCCTCGTCTTTCATTTCTTGTGGATCGTAGGTCCGTTGACCTTATCCTCATCTTTTCATTTCCTGTGGATCGTAGGTCCGTTGACCTTATCCTCGTCTTTCATTTCATGTGGATCGTAGGTCCGTTGACCTTATCCTCCTCTTTTTCATTCTTGTGGATCGTAGATCCTATCATCCTATCAAACCCATATTGTCCAACCACAGTTTCATACAACAAATCATTTCCATTGAGAACCTTGTATTGGCACCTTGGCTACGTTACAAGCTATCACCATTCAAATCCAGTTATTCGCTGTATATTTCTCCACCAGAAAAACAAAATTCTCTTTCCCCAGCAGATATCAAAACAAAAATAAGGATAACACTTACACCATCTTCTCTTTAGGACAAATTTCTGGTACTTTGATATTTAATCTTCTCCTACCTCGAATGTTCGAAAGGCTAACACCAATCTCACCTTCAGGTTTAAGACGATTAAATGGGGGCAGCTGTCATACCCCAAATTTATCCTACCCTTCAATTTTATCTGGCTTAGGCTCATGCATTTCATAGTCTCATGTACATACCTCCCGTTAGGTCATTAACATAACTCATGCATTAATTAATCAATAACTTGGCTTTGGGATCAAGGCTTGGAAGTTAGGGTTGTTACTTCACTAAAGCTCGATTCCTATGGTTCTTCTTTGAATACTAGACTGTGGAGTTAAGGTCTTGAAATACGGGCACTATGGACTTCTCTCTCATCAAGCTACGAAGGCCACCTCTTCATCTGATGTCATCAAGAACAAAGATGGGGTTTACCTCCCTGTGTGTGATGATCTTCATGGTATTATGGTTGGGAGCAGTCATTCATTCGGATGAATTAATTATGCTAACAAGTATTAGTTCATTCAAAGAGTTTCTACTACCAGTCGTGATTAAAGGGTCTCATTTCCGTTGCAAGTTATGGGTTTGATGCTGTTCAGATGTTAAAGAGCAAATGGTGGAGAATGGAATCTTGGAATAACATGAATCATTTTCAAAGATGCAGATTGAAGAGAGATTGAAAATTCAAATAAAGGGCATTAGAGATGAAAGAACAAGGTTCAAATTTACTTGGAAAAAATCAACACATTATTCAAACCAAGATCATGTTTCATTACAGAATTCAATCCATACAAATGTACGTTACACATGGGGTACAACCAAAAAAAAAAGAGATATATCTTCATCATGGTGTTTTCACTGCAGCTTTCTGCTCGCCATCTATATGCCATAGCTAAAACGAATTTCATGTGCATCCTCAAGCGCCCAGGCAGACCCGTCTTCGTGTATTCCTAAATCCATTAACACTACCTGTACACAAGACCATATCAGTACATGATAAAGTGGGCTGCGCAGCAAAAATTCACACCACATGGCACTACCTGCAAAAATCAGAAGGACAGAAAGCTTCAACATCCCAAAATCAGTATAAAGCCACTCTTCTTCATGATCAAGGAAAATCCATGTCATGCTCACATTCAGCTAAGCAACCACACCATATAACCTTGCATAAAAAGAAGGTCCATAACCGACAGAGCAACCAAATTCCATACATTCATAAATAGCCGCAATTCAAAACCTGCAGTCATATACAAACACCTCCCAAAACTCAAACATTAACCACATCAAGCTCATTCCAGAAAAGCCACATCGAAACATTCATCAAAACCAAAATCCTGCATAATCATACTAAATCACAGGTCCACACATTAACAGAACCAATGCCAAAGCCATACGAAAACTCAGAGACATATATCCAAAGCATTCATGCGCCAACTGTCCAAACGCAGCCCATACATTCAAAAATAAAATTCATCTCGTGCCCACACTACATCCTAAGGCAGCCTATATCCAAAGCACATAATCATGTCCTTAAATCTCATCATGCTACTGTCCATGAATGTTGCTACTGTCATACATATCAATGCACATCAAGATGTTACAAGTACAAAAGCAAGAACTCAAATACCTCTTCAAAAGAACCTGGAACTGCATCATTTATAACAGTCCCATCCAAATATCATAAACAATACATACACACTGCAGCCTGCATCAAATAAATAAACCAATCAGCCCCACACTTCAAAACCAACGATCTCATCTTAACCGATTGACCTCCTAACAGGATTCAAAAGAAACTTCTAACAATTCAGCCCTGTATATACTCAGTCTTAGCATCAAACAGTTATAACCAACAAAACCGGATTGCAACAAAATTCAACATAATCTCTAACTGTTTCCTAACCGCTTTTTATCTTCCATAACTCACCCCTTAGACCTTTTAACAATTCCCAAACAGAATTCCATAACTTCATCTAACAGCACATAACTAACCTTTAACCACCCAACTAATTGTTCAAAATTCACTCTCTAACCAATTCTCAAACTACTAATTGTCAATAACCAAACAGAAACAACCACCTCCCTAAACCTCCTAACTGAACCTATAACAAACTCCGCCTGCAACAAACAAAAACGGAAACCGCAACATGTTCAAGCAGTTTCGCAGCAGGTTCACAGGCTATCAATTTCAAATCCAGAAAGGAAAAAGACTATCATTCACCTCGCAACAATTTCGGTCTCGGCCTTTAATCTACAGTCCCGCTTCTAACTCCGAGCACCCGTCATCACCAAGGAAAACAACCCTGCATCAAATACAAGAACAGCAGAAGAAAAAACAAAAAAAAAACATGTTAGTCCCACACTCAAAGAATCGAAAACTATGCTGCAATTATGCAAGTCCCACATTCAAGAAATTGAAAAAACACCTTGCAAGCTATATTTCTGAGTCCCACATCTAAGAACTCATATTGATTGCCCAATCATTGCTGTATAAATAGTCAGCTCCACCCACTCAGAAAGCTACACCTAGAAACACCTAAGCACTATCACCATCATTGTCTCGCTTGCAGACTTTGAAGGAAAGATCGTGAAACCCCAGTTCAAACATTCTCACTCCCACACCTCCCACGCACACGCACAGTGAAGAAGCCACTGAAGCTCACTATCAGAGCTTCAAAAGGCTTGTGCTTAGCCTCTTCTTTCATCACTCAACAATTTCACTCATTCTCGGCACTCTCTCTCAACTCACGCTGCAACAATACGCACCACACAGAAATTGCACACAGAAACGAAGAATTGGAAGAAGAAGAAGAAAATTGACTCAGAAATTACCCGGAAAGCTTCATCTTCTTGCGGTTACTTTGTATTCAAGAGTGTCAGAACCTCCCACCTGGATTTCTGTTCTTCCGCCATCGATCTTCAATCAGGTTCCCTTCACACTTGTCTTCATTCAATCACGTATGCATTCCTTGTTCTTTCTGAATTTCAATTCCTCCGTTATAGCTCGAATTTGCGAATCTTAGACTTTAGGGTTCGACTTCCCCTCATTCCGATTCAGACACATGAGGTTTCTCCCTAAGAAATTGATGGAAGATTTAGGTTCGGGGCGTGATTTTAGGCCGAGTCTATGTGTAGATGTGGTCGATTGAGAGGGCGGAGACGGTGGCTCACGGAGGGGAAGGCATCGCCGCCGTTTTCGTTCATGAGGGAGAGAAGGAGAGTCTGAATGAATCTGATTTGTCACTCACTTACCCTTAATTCCCCTAAAACGCACCGTTATCATTTCTTTTTAATTTTTTCCATTTTTCTTTTTATTTTATTATTTTGTTAAAAATCTGATAATGAGAAATTAGATAAAAAAATAATTTGGGAGCCATGGGCCTTGCGCAAATTACTGTTGTTTACCCTCAGGAAGGCCCATACGCCTCACTCTTTTGAATTGCAAGTAGAACTCTGTTTGGGCCATCCCTTTGGGCCTGCGCCCTGTTCCTGACTGCACCTTGTATTTCAATTTCTCACCCCCAGTTTGTTTAATAAAAAACAAATAAATAAAATTGTTTTTCCCATTATCTCTTTTTTGCAAATTAATTTTTCTTTAATAAAAACAACAAACATCTTCCTACCAATTAGAAACTTAGAACTTTATTTTCTTTTAATTGTTTTAATTGTTTGATCCACTTGCATTTTAATAGTTCTTTCATAAAAACCATAAAAATAATAGTACTTTTAATTCACCTTTGTGCTATATTTTGACTTGTTCTTTTTCATGCTATCTTCGTATATTCTACTTAGCGCTTTATTTGTCATGCTTCTTTTAAATCCTAACCTTAGGTAGAAACCATGATAATACTAGGTAGAAATTCCCTTCATATTTAGGCTAGTTTCTTTTTCCTTTTCAACCATAAAACACTCTAAAAATACTTGAATAAATCTCCCATTAAAAAATACCAAGAAAACGCATAAAAAATGACTAATAAATACTTTGACTAATAAAAAGGGAATGGAAGCTTGTAACTTCCCTTGCTTAAGGGATGTTCGAGTGCTTGGAACTCCCTTGCTTAAGGGTTCCATTCAGGCGTAAGTTCCCAACCTTTAAAAAACACAAACCAAAGAGTAATTCGAGTTTCCCTTGCTTAAGGGATTTCCTCGAAACACTCAAACTCTCTCTCTCTTCTCTCGCTTTCTTAAGGGCACCGTTATTTCCGCTCCATCGCATCCTAGGCTGTCCCCTTGTGCAAGAGCGCGAACGTTAACGCCGCCCAACTAAAAAACACAAAAACAAACAGAAAATCTTGAGCCGAACTACGGCGCTCTGATTCCTGAAAAGGATACGTAGGCATCAAGTCGCAGGGCTTGAACGAGCACATTTGTAAATATTTCCTTCTTTTCCCCGTATTTCTTTTGCATTCATTCGCATATAGACATAGACATAGTACACACCCTTTAGATAGAAACAAACATAGGTGGATACCATCGAGTACGATGGGCGCGAGGGGTGCTAATACCTTCCCCTTGCGTAACCGACTTCCGTACCTTGATTCTCTGGTCGCAAGACCCTGTTCCTTCCTTTGTTAGGTTTCCTGGTATTCCTTTCCCTTATGGGATAAATATATTGGTGGCGACTCTGTTCATTTTTCGCGAGCGTGCGACACCTGTTCGTCTTCGGAGTGATAATCTTCTTCATCAGGAGAGAGAGAGAGTTTGGCAGAACCCTGGTTGCTGTGGTTGTCTTCTTGATCACCTTCACCGACTACTTCAGGGATTGGCGCTTTTCTGGGCATCCTGGCTGGGACTCTGACTTTCCTCACGAGGTGGCTTAAACTTACAGATCCTTTGGGCTTCTTTTTCTTCTTAGTCATCAAGGCTTTCAGTTCCTGTTGCCCCTTTGCTAGCTCCAGAATTGCTATCTGAACTTGGGCGTTCTGTGCCTCGAGATTCTTGATGATTGCTTCGGAATCCATCCCTTCTAACTGAAATAAATAGCGAGGAGATGAGAAACCTGTTATGTGAACCTGTTATGCAATGTTTATGAATGAAATGTATATGCAATGTTTTCAAGGATCTTAGAATTTAGATTTGTTTAAACAAGAGAGAAACAAACATTTATTAGTCAAACAATTTATTTCTCTTTTTTTTCTTTGTCTCTTTTTTTTTCTTTTTCTTTTTCTTTGCCTCTTTTGGGCTTACAAGATAAAACAAAATAAAAGATCCTTCAAGTTTCCCATGGACGCTTTCTCTTTGCACCCAGGAACGTGTTGATCTGCTGTTCTTCCTGGAGTTGTCTGGTGAGCTCCAACACTTTCCTTTCATAGTCTGGACAGTGTGCTTTGAAGGTGTCCCTTTCTCCTTTTAGTTGAACCCAAGATTTCTGCAGCTCTTCCAGGTCAGTTGGCATGTCCGGATGTAAAATAACTCGAGGTTCGTCCCCTTCGACTTCTGGCTCAATAGTCACAGGTAGGATAGCGGGATATGGCATGATGAACTTCTGAGCATGAGCATGCACCCACTTGAGGTAAGGCTCCATGGGAATAGAATTCCATTGTCCTAAAGTCTTGCTTTCTACTTTGTAGACACTGCCCCAAGCATGTATAAACCTTCGTCGATATCTTTGGGAATCATCTTCGTAGTCGAACACAATGCCAGGGATAATCATGTCATGAGGACCATTTCTTCATGCATATCCGAATCAAAGCTAAAGAGGGGTTGTAGGTGATGCCTCCCCTAATGCCAAGAAGTGGCACATTAGGGTACTCCCCACAATGGTCAATGAGAGTGATGTCTTTTTGAAAGAAATTGTTCCTCCGGATATCTGAATGAGATAAAGACATAATCCTGTGAGACCATTGCATCCTTTGCTCGTTTCTCAATACTGATCGGGGAAGGTGTAATGTAAACCATCTAGCCAGTAGTGGTACACAACACATAAGAGTTCCTCGCTTTTTCGTGGTACGAGTGTGTAAAGAATGTAGAATGTCTCCCAGTAAAGTACGTATCGGATTGCGGGTTAAGAAAATGTTGATAACGTGCACACTTATGAATTGGTCGGGATTAGGGAATAAAACCAACCCATAAATCAAAAGAGCCACAACTTCCTCAAAAGCTTGGTAACTCTTATTTTTTAATAGTGATCGAGCCTTTCTTAGCAAGCAAACCCTTGACTCCACTCTTTGTTTCCCAATTAGACTCGATTTCTGACTTTCGTAAATGTAAGGCAGCAGCAATGATTTCAGGCTTTGGAATCTTTTCTAAACCAGTGAAAGGTAATTGATCTCGAACAGGTAACCCAATCAGTTCAGAGAACTCTTCCAAAGTGGGTACTAGCTGGTAATCAGGAAATGTAAAACAATGATGTTCAGGATCAAAGAATTGGAACAGGACTCGTATCATGTCTTCTTCAAATTTTGAGGTAACCAAATGAAGTAAGTGACCGTGCCTCTCGGTGAATTGAGCATTTCTGGGAAATTCTGATATTAAGTCCTTAAGTTCAGATGGTACTGTTGAGATGTTGATCCGGATATAATCTCTGGTAGCGGGAGCCATTACCTGCAACAACAGAACAAAGGTAAACTCTTCGATCCTTGAAATGATTAGTGAGAAAATGATATGTTTATGATGCTTATGATGTCATGATGTCAAACATATGGAAAACACAAACAAATCAAACAATAACCTTAGGTTTAAAGGCTTGCACGAGGTTTATAGGTGATACCCTCCCCACTGAAGTTGAGTTGGTTTAAACCTGTCTTAAAATGGTATTCGGGTTCTATGATCCTTGGAGACAACATCTCAATACGACACTCGGACGTCCGATCAAAATATTCCTCGAGGATAACCAACTTTGATCAATTTCAAAACCAGTCACTTAATAGGCCACAAGTCAAGTTCAACTAAAGGTTCTAAGACAAATTAGTGCTTAATGACATTTCGGAAGCCTAACATACTCCTTGATCGTTTTCAAGGGATATCAGTACAGACCAAAGTGTCGCACTAACGGTGATTACCAGATCAACCGTATCGGTACATGCCGTACAGTTTCCTTGGTCTATTGTCACATACTTAAGGTATCTCGAGATTCGGGTTAGAATCTTTCACACAAGTAAATACAATACCCAAACAAATCTTTGAAAAATAGAGCAAACAAGACAAGCAATTGAAAACATCGAAGTGATCTAAACTCTAAGGTAACCCCTTTTGAAAACATTTTTGTTTTTGAAGTTCACCAGCAGAGTCGCCAGTTCTGTCGTCCTCGGTTTTTTTTCGTGGGATGCGAACTGACTCTTCTTTTATTTTATGAGTTTGTGAAAATCAGAGAGTCGCCACCGACTTTTATTTTATCCAATTAAGGAAAGGTTTATAAAAGAAACAGAAAAAGACCTTAAAGAGATTTTGGGTTCGGGGGTAGGTTATACAAAGGGAAGGTGTTAGCACCCCTTTGTATCCATGGTTATCCATGGGCTCTTAATTGCTTAGCTCACTTGTTTGAATCGTTTGTCTTACTTTGAAATGCTTGTATGTGGTTTTAAATACTTTTGTAAAGAATTAACTTTGTAATGATCCTTGTACGGATGTATACAAAGTGTTTTATCTTTCGAAAGATGTTTGATGGTTTGAAAAAAAAAATTTTAACTTCGTAATGATCCTTGTTCGGATATATACAAAGTGTTGTCTTTTTGAAGGTTTTATTTTGGAAAAACAGTGATATGTGAAACGTTTGTTGTTTTGTTTGATTTAAGCAAGCAATTAGGAGATCTACCCTAAGTTCATAAGGTTCTTTCCTATTTCTTTTAGAAAATCTTCTTTGACTGGATATAGAAAGAAATTATTTGAATCGCCTTTGAAATATTCAAATATGTACAAAATTAGTTTATAATATATAAACTTAATTAAATAAAAAGAAAATAATTTTTTTTGATTTTTTGATAGGTTAGAAATAATTAAAAGATAAATATAACAATATTATCTAATTAATTAAACAAAATATTTTAATTATTAAGAAAAATAAAATATTTTTGTGTTAAAAATTAATACAATATTTTATCAACCTAAAAATATTTTCAATATAATTTTTTGATTTTTAAAACTATTTTAAATTAGTTTTACAAATAAAATCAAATAAAATAGAAAATATTAAATATATAATCTGGTGTGGTGCTCACTGAGGGAACATGGTGTGGTTGCATGATCTGGTGCATGCGTTTGATGTGTTTTCAGTGGAGATCCATGGCTGAGATTTTAAGTCACATGGTAGTCTTGGGAAAAAGTGAAGCATTAAATTAGTGGGGGTGACCAAAGTCAGACTGGGCCCACCACTTACTGCGTGGACCAATGGGAGTTGAGGGAGAAAGAGTTGAAAAGTTGACTGGCCAGCAAGAAGATGCCACGCGAGCGGAGAGAGGGAGAAGATATGACCGGCGAATCAGAAGCTTCCACGCGTGGTCAAGGAAGTCCACGCAACTGTTCATCATCTTCTTTAATGGTACATGCGGATTTTGTTACGCATTTTCCTGCAGTTTTACCTGCGGATTTTTCTTCAGATTTCCATGCTTTTGAAAACCTGCAAAAACAGCCATGAACCAAAACAAGGGCCACCCAGGTTGACTTAAAATGATCTCCTGAACACGATAGTGGTGTTGGTTTTGGCTAAAAACGCATGGAACATGGCATACGAAAGTTCACATACTTGAAAACTCATTAATGGTATATGAGAGTTCTTACGTGGAAACTTACATGTAAGGGTTTAAACCTCTCCCAAACCATCTTGGTAACTTGTTAGAAGTATTAGTTTACATTAAAACATGTTAAATTATGAGATATGAAAATCAAAGAAATTAAATGAAAATGATGAATATGGAACATGTGATCCAGGGGTTTTCAACCATAGCCATGCATGCTTACCTATCCTATTAGGTCCCAGGAGATGATTAGAATGATTAGTTTGTATTGATAATGGTTGGAAACTAGAAAACGAAAATTACAAAGTTTTGAGATTTTTTTGAGAATTTTGTGAATTTCTTAGCTATTCTTTTGATGGATTTTCGTGTGTGTCTTTGATTGAAGTGTACTAAGCAATATATAAGCAATAGAGTGCTGCAAACTTAAGCTAACAAGCTCTTCTTCCATACTTGAGTGCCTTTGAATCTTTGAATATTTTATGAATAAAAAGTTTGAATTTCTTGGCCATGGCTTCATTTTTCTTCACCCTCTTGCTCTAGGCATGCTATACACCTCTATGCTGCAGAGTTTGGATCAATTTTGATGGCTCATGCTAAGGACAAAAGCCTTGAATCATTATCTTGAACCATTTCTCTTTTAATTTAACTTTAAATGGAATAAAATTAAATTAAAAAAGAAATAAAAATGCCATGGGCCTTAAGTTGGTCGTGGGAGCCCTTTAATATCATTAGAAACATGTTTGGATCATGAATACTTGGCCTCTTTTGGAAAAAAAACATTTTTGATCAATGTTGGTTTCATGCATTTTCCCAAAAAATAGCCAACTTCAACAAGGCACATCTCCCTCAATTTTGATCATATGAAGGAGTTCTTGTACTTTTTAGAAACCTCAAGATGTCCTCTACAAGATACTTTGGAAACTTTTTTGCATTTGGAGAAGTTATCTTGATGTTATGGCCTTTGACAAAAAACCACTTTTTGTTGACTTTGAAAATGACCTGTAATGTCCTGGCTCATATTTTCCAAATGGTAAATCCAATGACCATGGGATCAATTTCATTTGAAAGATAATTTAATTTCCTTCAAAACAAGCTTTGGTTGGAATTTTTTGAATGAACGAGGAGAGAGTTATGGCCAGTCAAAGTTCAGTTGACTTTTTAGGAGAAAACCCTAATTTTGAAACTTAGGGTTTTGTTGATTTCTGAACTTTTCTTGATGAATTATGATCAACCATTGGTCAAATGATGAATCTTTTGACAAAATATGGATGTTGACAAAAAATTTCATTTTTGACTGTCTGTTGACTTTTCGGTCAAACTGGTCGTCTGTTGACTGTTTGAGCTGCTGACTGTGCGTCCGAGCGAATTAAAGTTTGAAAATTTGTCTGGTGGTACTTTGAGACATATGGAGATCCATGGAATCCATTTGAGGTCTCAAAAAACTTGTTCTCCTGAAAAAAAACAAAAACCCTAGTTAGGGACTATTTGTGTTGGAGACAGTTAAGCGTACCTTTTTTTTGTGCAGTGTTGAGTCTTGCTGATCATGTGATTATCAGAAGACTTCTAGAACAAAAATCTTGGAATTTTGAAATATGAAAGATTGATTTGAATGATGATACAAAACACGGAGAATCGTGCTGTCAGCGGGTTTGACTATTAACTGGCTGTCCGGGCATTAACGTAACAGTTAAAGTGAGAACTCAACAGTTAAAGTTAATTTTTTCTTTTTTTCTTTTTTTTATTGTATTAATGATGAAAGTTTATTTACATGAGTTGTTAGAAAAACACAAATATAATAAATAAATAAAATATACCGTACACGAACGAAATTACCGATAATAATCTTGAAAAAAATATTTAACGCACAGAAAAATAAATATTTAACTAGCAATAAACACACATAATACTATCTTGATAATTAAACGACGGTACGACAGACAATATAATATTTAATACTGACAGTACAAATATTACATAATATAACGAACAGTACGACAAATAAAATGAACGGTACATTATTTGAAAGCAAAAGATACGACAAACTTTAAGTATGACGATTAAAAACCCATGCTATAAATAATAACATATATATGCACGGGAGTGTAAACATCCCAGGTCCGCATTTTTCAGGACTATGCAGACAGAAAAAGGACATGATCACCACTAAAACAGTGATGACCATAAGAAAAAACGTATCCATCCACTTTGTCATTTTTGCTGGGGAAGAAGAGAAAATATCTATGAGATAGAAATTTGGGAGATGAGTGAAATTTGATGTGAGAATTTTATGGAAAAAATGAGGGGTATTTATAGAGTGAAAAGAGGGATGGAGACGTTGGGGAATGAAGTGATACCATACAAAAAAGGAAAATTTGAGTGGTAGTAGGATTTGAAAGAAAGTGTATGGTAGGGTTTGAAAAGAAAGATGTATGGAATAAAGTTAGGATTTGATTTGAAAGAAAGAGATTTGAAAAGAAAGAAAAAGATTTGAAAAAACAATAATATAGTACAAAAATTAGTGGGAAACAAAAACCAATAAATAATTTAATTGTTACCAGCACAGTCTGAATCCCCGGACTCTGCACCTGCAAAATTTAATTCTGTACTGTTAGACGCTGGCCTAAGGATCTAGAGGGGGGTGAATAGATCCAACACAGTTTTTCCGGGATTTTTACAGACTATAGCGAAAGCGGTTCTGAATCGACTTGCGTCTATTCCGGACCGCTATTGCAAAGGGTTATATGTGTTACAAAACCACAAGATATTCGAAATTCCGGATAAGGAGATATGCTATCGAATCAATACGTGTCACAACTGAATATCAATTAACTTCTAGATTGACAAACTTTGATTTACAATGCAGTAAGGTGAATTAAGCAAATAGACAAACACTTGGTGACAATATTCAAATTGATGCTAATTCAAGATGTGGTGAATTGTGATGTTTATGCAGAACTTTTAATTCACAATTTTAACACTTGAATCATTGATCAATTTAGCAACTATACCAATTATGAACAGAATGTAAATGAAAAAGTAAAAGCGACAAGAACACGATATTTGTTTAGGCAGTTCGTCGATCGTCCTCGCTACGACTACGTCTGCCCCCAATTCCAAATTGAAATTGGGTAATCTTTCATTAATGTTGAAAGTAGTATATACAAAGAAGATAACAAAGCGATAAACGATAAACCAATTATGTCGATCCTTTGAATCTTCTTCCCCCTTAATCTTGAGCCAGATCAAGATCATCCAAGAGCTTCACTTTGATTCCCTTCTGCAGTGTCTTGATTCCTTGAACTCCCCGTTCCTCAATCGTTACACTCAGCCGAATCCTCAATGAACGCCTCTTGATAAAAACCCCCAAGAACCACCCGTCGTGGAGGACAAAACCCGCAGATTTTATTCACCAACAAACCCCACAAACCTTCACCCACTAGGAATATTCAATTCCGTTCCATGGACGTTATCGAACTCATCACTAACCCGCAACGCAAGAATGATTATGTGTAATTGTGTTGGAGATGATGAAGAACGAAGATGAGAAGCGTTTGTGTATCTTTCAGTCGTTGGTGTTACTTGAATAATTACCCTTGCACAATATATATGATTGCATAACAGTTAGAACCAAGAAAAACTGATTTTTGAACTTTCTTGATCAATTAGGTCGACCACTTGTAGTGCTTAGGTCGACCTAACAGAGCTTGCAGAATTTTGCTCCCAGTTAGGTCGACCTGTTGAAGGAGTAGGTCGACCAGAATCCTCTTCTGATGCATTCTGGGGACATTTTCACAGATTAGGTCGACCTAGTTGATGTGTAGGTCGACCTAACAGGCTGGTATGTAGAATTCATCAATTTAGGTCGACCTAAATGATGTGTGGGTCGACCTAGCAGGAGTATATGAATTTTTCTCCATTTTAGGTCGACCTGGGTTGATGGTAGGTCGACCTAAATGCTGCTTTTCTGCATTCTTCTTGTTTTGCTTGTGTTGAGTCAACCTTTAAACATATAAATATAATGGGTTGACCTATGAGTGATCAATGCTTGCTTTTCTTTAAGTTTTCTGCTTCCGTTTTGTTGTTTGAATGCTTATTTGAGTTTGCCATGAATCAAAAACATCTTTGAGTGTAATCTTGTATTCACATACTCCCCCTTTTTGATGATGGCAAACCATTCGTCTAAGCTTTGGTAGTAAGTGATAAAGACTCAACAAGGCTCCCCCGTACATCCAGCATCTATTTCTCAACCAAGCAATCTCTCCACAAAGCTCCCCCGTACACTCAGCATCTATTGTATCTATCTCCCCCTTTGACAACATCAAAAAGAGAGAAACAAAGAAAACAGAGTAGAAGAGTAACAAGAGAAATAAAGAATACCGGTAGTCATAGAGATAGATAACATGTAAGTGGTGAAATCATAAGAACTAAACCAACAACATACATAGTAGTTCAAGAGATTAATAAAGGAAAACAGAGAGTACTACATCATATAATGTTTTTAAAAAAAAACTTAATGACATGAAATGCAATGAAATGATGATATGATAAACACTATGTCCTAACGCCTGCCCCTTCTTCCTCTTCCTCTTTGAAATGTATGAGGTCGATCTTCTTCGACCTGTTCCAACAAATCCAGCACAGACATGTTAAGAGTGTTGAAGCTTTGGCTTAAGTTAGCATGGCGATGCAATGCCGTTTCCTCAAACTGATTCTGCCTTAATATGGAGTTGGATGCAAACGTTTCAAAATCGTTCCTTTGTTCCTGAACCAAGCCGTACAACGATTGATATTGACGTTGTTGTTCCTCATATCTATCTTGTTGAAGCTGCTGCATTGTTTGAAATTGAAGCTGTTGAGTTTCAAAGTTCTGCTGTTGTTGAAGTTGCATAGCTTCAAGCATAGATATTATGTTGGATTGATCAGGAGGAGGTGGAGCTGTGTATCCCCAAGGGATATCCTCTTGTTGTGGCGGAACATATCTCCAATTAGCATCTGTGTCATGAGCTGCGTCTTCCATGATATGATCCTCATCATTTGCTATTTCTTGATCATTTCCTTCTTCTTCATTTTCTGCAGTGTGACCAAATTCTGTAGGATCATCATAGTTGTAGATGACTTTTCCGGTCCCCTTTTGAATGAGATAATAGGTTCCCCTATTTGGATCCCAATGATATCCCATGAGGGTTAAGGTTGTTTGGGAAAAGTCCTGGTTCTGTTTCATGTTAATGTATGATAATCCATCGAGCTTCATGCCGAAATGGTTCACAATTGTTTGTATGATCGAGCCATAGCAAAGAGCAGTAGTCTTCTGCTTTACTTCCTCAAACTTAGCAGTTAGAAAGTGTGGCCAGTGCACACGTGTTCTGTTTTGGATCAAGTACATCAACACAATTTCATTCCTTTCAATTCTGGAAAATCCACCTGCTCGTGGTCGAATGACTCTTGAGATGACCCAATTTAGAAGCCTAGGATCTCTCTTCAGGTGACCGGCTGTTATTGTTTCATTAGGTTTGTCAAAGACGGAAGGATCTTTGAGGATAGACTTCATGTAGGCCACATGATCATAGATTCCCGGTACGTGCCCGTCTTCTATACGTAATTCATCGCCTACAATGTTGAGACCAAAGATACTAATCCAAGCACGTTTGTCAACGATATGAGATCTTGACCCCATCTTTAACCTAAAATTACAACCTGCCTCTCTTGTGAACCCTGCATAGAATGCCCTAACAGTGTTCTCACAGTATGGTGTGGCACATTCCAAAAGGGGATGAACATTTTGATGCTCAATAAGACTCACAACTTCAGGAATATGCATATTTTTAGCAACATGTTGGTTGAAAATATACTGCTTCACTACCTTCCTTTTCATTTGCCATTTTTCAAAATTATCTCTACAATCAGGGTGAACAAGGGCTACAGCACTTACCGGTTGTGAGGATGATCCAGATGCAACTTCCTTTCCCTTTCTTGATTTTGGAGGCATAGTTGTTGATGATTTTGTATGAGAAGGATGATTTTGAACAGATTTGAGTTTGAGGAGTTAGGGTTAGCCGTACCAAAAATGAAGAGAATGAGAGGGGATGAAAAGATGGAATGTTTTGAATGAATGAGAGTGGGTCGGGTCGACCTAACAGGCCCAAATTTGGAAAACTTAACGCAGTAGGTCGACCTAAAGTGTGGTTGGGTCGACCTAACAGAAGTAACATGAAAAATGACCAATTTAGGTCGACCTAAATTAGGAGTAGGTCGACGCAACTGGACCTTTTTAGTTTCTGTAAAGAAAATTCTTCTGTAGGTCGACTCAAATACAGAGTAGGTCGACCTAAGTTCCCTTAAATGATGAAAATGCCTTAGAAATGTTTCTATATGATGTATTTTTGCTTTGTCATTTTCTTGAATGCTCAAACATTGTATGTTATGAATGAAAATGATGAACACATATACACATGTAATTGAGAAGAGTAGGTAAGAACACATGAAGTCACTGTAAGCATGTTAATTGATAGCATATTATAGTATCAATAGAATTTTTGGAAGTGAACAATAGGCATGTTACCGCTTTCTCAATATGTAGGTGTTTTGTCATCATTGTGTGGAATCCTCTTGTCAGTGTGCCACACTCCTAGATTTGATGTTGCTTTGCCTTAATAGAATGTTTCATAACTGATTGCTTGATTTTGCGAAAAACTCATCTAGTCTTGATTACTTGATGTTCTCCTGGATGCGGGACAGGGTCCCAAACATTATTCTGCTTAGAATAGGTTTAAAACTTCTTGTGATGCAATTTGCCAATTGCACATCGAGTAACGAGTCTTTTGTGTTTTTCGGGTTAACTTGTATTTGTGATGTATCTTATACATTTGTGATGGCCAGGTCACCTACATCTCCTTTGCCAAGTATGGTTCTTCAGTCTGTCTTTATAGGTGACATACCAATAGTGGTATGTCTTCCTTTATGTGTCTTGAGCACCAGCTGTCAAGGAACCACCACCTTTCGGCGATGTCAAGACACTTTTCCTGCAAAATTAATTTAGAGTGGAAGGTCCCCAATCTTCATTGGGTCCTGGATGGTGAGTACACAATTTGTTGCACTTAGGCAACCATTGAAATACTCCTTTAGGAACTAAAATTCTCCTAAATTTGCATTTTTCAATGGTATGTCCCTTTTTGCAACAATAATGACAGGTAATATGATGAGAATATGGAGTTTTGCTAGTTGATACTTTTGGTACAAAAGTGTATTTACTATATAAAGGAGTATACGATCTTTTGAACTTATTTGGATCAACCGCAAAAGTCACTTTTGGTTGTAGAGCCTTGTCTAACTTGGCTTTTAGATCTCTTACTTCTTTTCGCCAAATGTGACATGTCTCACAACCAAACCATGATGTAGGATCTATTTCAACTTTGTCCTTTTGAATGTCTAGCATAGATTGTTTTAAAGCTTCCATATCCTTTTCGGTTTTCTCAACTTTTGATTCAAGATATGAAAATATTTTCTTATTTGAGGCCAAAAGTTTGAAAGCTTTAATTGCATCTCTATGTAATTCTTCAAACGCAAGTTTTAGTTGAGAATGAGATACCTTATCTACGAGTTCAGGTTTAAGATGACTTACAGCTTTCTTTTTCTTGTTTTGATGAGCCATGAAACATAGGTTTGCTGATTCTTCTTCATCGCTTGATGAGCTTTCACTAGATGAATCACTTTCCCATGCTATGTAAGCTCTTTTAGATTTGTTATGACCTTGGCTTTGGTTCTTCTCCTTTTCTTTCTTAAGATATGGACAATCCGGTTTGTAGTGACCGGCTTTCCCACAATTGAAGCAAAGACCTTTGATCTTTCCTTTGTTGTCGTCATCTTGTTTGAACATGTTTGATTGCTTTCTATAGTTGATCAAGCCTTTGTCGGAATGTTTTGCTCCATTTTTCTTTAGATATTTGTTGTATCTTCGCACAAACAGTCCCATTTCCTCATCATCGGAGTCTTCGTCATCACTTGTGTCACTATCCTTTGGCTCTCGTTTTGAGGTCTTCGAGCTCGAAGCTTTTAGAGCTATTGACTTCTTCTCTACCTCTTTCTCCATGTTCTTTTCTTTCTTTGTCCTCTTCTCATGCATGTCAAGGCATTTAAGATGCTGTTCATGTTCCTCTAGTTTACCAAAAAGAGTGGTAATGTCTAAAGTGTTGAGATCATTTGCTTCCTTAATTGCTGTAACTTTGGGTTGCCATTCCCTGTTCAAACATCTTAAGATTTTGTTAGTAGCAACTGCATTGGAAACAGGTCTATCAAGAGAATTTAATCGATTTTTCAGATGAACGAATATTTTCTGCATGTTTTCGATGGATTCACCATCTTCCATGTGGAAAAGTTCGAACTCTTGAGTTAGCGTATTGATCCTAGCTAGTTTGACATCATCCGTTCCCTCGTGGGCAACTTGCAATGTGTCCCACATAGCTTTAGCTGATCTACAATGGGAAACGCGATAGTATTCATCAACTCCTAGAGCTGAGATTAGAATGTTTCTCGCTTTCCAGTCGTATGCATATTTCTTTTCATCTTCAGCATTCCAAGTATCTTCTGGTTTTGGAACAACTGCACCAGCTGCATTTGTCATGGTGATCTAGAATGGACCATTGACAATAGCTGTCCAGATGTTCCTATCAATTGCATTGATATGGACACACATACAATCCTTCCAATAGCCGTAGTTTTCGCCGTTGAGAACTGGAGCTCTATTATGAGCCCCTTTAGGTCCGGAAGCCATCTTTCCAATAAGTGTTTCACGTAGCACGGAATAAACCAGAGCTCTTGATGCCACTTGTTAGACGCTGGCCTAAGGATCTAGAGGGGGGTGAATAGATCCAACACAGTTTTTCCGGGATTTTTACAGACTATAGCGAAAGCGGTTCTGAATCGACTTGCGTCTATTCCGGACCGCTATTGCAAAGGGTTATATGTGTTACAAAACCACAAGATATTCGAAATTCCGGATAAGGAGATATGCTATCGAATCAATACGTGTCACAACTGAATATCAATTAACTTCTAGATTGACAAACTTTGATTTACAATGCAGTAAGGTGAATTAAGCAAATAGACAAACACTTGGTGACAATATTCAAATTGATGCTAATTCAAGATGTGGTGAATTGTGATGTTTATGCAGAACTTTTAATTCACAATTTTAACACTTGAATCATTGATCAATTTAGCAACTATACCAATTATGAACAGAATGTAAATGAAAAAGTAAAAGCGACAAGAACACGATATTTGTTTAGGCAGTTCGTCGATCGTCCTCGCTACGACTACGTCTGCCCCCAATTCCAAATTGAAATTGGGTAATCTTTCATTAATGTTGAAAGTAGTATATACAAAGAAGATAACAAAGCGATAAACGATAAACCAATTATGTCGATCCTTTGAATCTTCTTCCCCCTTAATCTTGAGCCAGATCAAGGTTATCCAAGAGCTTCACTTTGATTCCCTTCTGCAGTGTCTTGATTCCTTGAACTCCCCGTTCCTCAATCGTTACACTCAGCCGAATCCTCAATGAACGCCTCTTGATAAAAACCCCCAAGAACCACCCGTCGTGGAGGACAAAACCCGCAGATTTTATTCACCAACAAACCCCACAAACCTTCACCCACTAGGAATCTTCAATTCCGTTCCATGGACGTTATCGAACTCATCACTAACCCGCAACGCAAGAATGATTATGTGTAATTGTGTTGGAGATGATGAAGAACGAAGATGAGAAGCGTTTGTGTATCTTTCAGTCGTTGGTGTTACTTGAATAATTACCCTTGCACAATATATATGATTGCATAACAGTTAGAACCAAGAAAAACTGATTTTTGAACTTTCTTGATCAATTAGGTCGACCACTTGTAGTGCTTAGGTCGACCTAACAGAGCTTGCAGAATTTTGCTCCCAGTTAGGTCGACCTGTTGAAGGAGTAGGTCGACCAGAATCCTCTTCTGATGCATTCTGGGGACATTTTCACAGATTAGGTCGACCTAGTTGATGTGTAGGTCGACCTAACAGGCTGGTATGTAGAATTCATCAATTTAGGTCGACCTAAATGATGTGTGGGTCGACCTAGCAGGAGTATATGAATTTTTCTCCATTTTAGGTCGACCTGGGTTGATGGTAGGTCGACCTAAATGCTGCTTTTCTGCATTCTTCTTGTTTTGCTTGTGTTGAGTCAACCTTTAAACATATAAATATAATGGGTTGACCTATGAGTGATCAATGCTTGCTTTTCTTTAAGTTTTCTGCTTCCGTTTTGTTGTTTGAATGCTTATTTGAGTTTGCCATGAATCAAAAACATCTTTGAGTGTAATCTTGTATTCACATGTACCAATTGCGTCAGTATTATTTGTCTGAAAATAAATCTCAAATAAACAATGTGTGAAGTGATAAACAGTATTTGGCGTTTGTGTAAGAATAAATTCAACAGCGAACCAAAATACCGTACAAAAACATTCTAAAAAACTGAGTATTCATAAAATCAGGATATTTATGAAATAAAATCCAAGATTATATGAAACTCCCAATTTTTAGACAGAAGTCTGTTGCCTTCTCTCTGAAAAAGATGCGGGCAAATTTTGCGGTATAACAACTCTTCTGACAACAATCCTGAATAAATTAGAATTTCTATTCTGCACACCTAAGAAACTTATTAGAAACAAAATTATTTACATGTAAAATATATGTATTGTTATCATCAAAACTTAAGGATTGGATGCATAACCAAATCTTATTCTAACATTATTGAGTGGAATTTCCTTTTAAAAGTATTGAGAACTTTTGGTTTCAATGATAAATTATGTGGTTGGATTGAGGCAATATTAAAATCTGCTAGGTTACCTATTTCCATAAATGGCAAACCAGAAGGCTTCTTTGAATGTCAAAGAGGGGTGAGGAAAGGGGACCCCTTTACTTCTTTGAAGGCTTAGCTGAAGAGGTGCTTAGCAGGTCAATTGATAAGTTGGTCACAAGTGGTAACTTGAATCTGATTAAAGGTCCTAGAGGCACCTTTGTCCCGTCTCACATTCTCTATGCTGATGATGTGAGGATTTTTTTTGTAAAAGCAAGATATCTAACATCCATTCTTTAATGAACCTCTTCACTAATTATGCAACCATATAAGGTCAAGTAAAAAACCTACCAAATCCACAATCTATGCAGGTGTTATATCTCAACAAAGGATTTATGCTCTCGCCCCTTTGCTTGGTTTCTCAATTGGATCCTTGCCCTTCATCTATTTAGGAATACCTATTTTTAAAGGAAAACCTAAATCAGCTTTGCTCCATCCAATAGGTGACAGAATCAAAACTAAACTCTCAACATGGAAAGCTTTTCTTCTCTCCTCTCCATGGATGGTAGAGTTTAGCTGGTTAGAAGTGTTATAACTTTATGGTTTATTCTTGGCCAGTGGAACTTCTTTAAAATATTAATCTTTGGTTAAGAAGCTTTATTTGGAGTGGAGATATTCAAACTAGAAAGATCGTCGCATTGGCGTGGCATAAAGTTTGTAAACCATTTGATGAAAAAGGTTTGGCATTAGATCAATTAGATCAATCAATGAGGCTGCAACCCTCAAACTCACTTGGGATATGTTTCACTCTAATCTGCAGTGGGCTTCCTTTCTCAGAAGTAGGGTAGTTAGAAGCAAGGGCATGATCAACTATCATATCTTTTCTAGTATATGGAGTGGCTTGAAGCATTATGTTGGATTGGTCAATTCCAATAGCAGTTGGCAGCTAGGCAATGGTCAAAAGATTAACTTCTGGAATGATGATTGGATTGGTACCACAATTGTAGAAACCTTATAAGTTCCTCCCATAATCAGAGATAACTTGTAAGCCAAGGTATCCGATTTCATTTGCAACAGTTCCTGGTCTTTCCCAGCAGAGCTCCTGACTTTATTTCCCTAAATTCCAAAAATTGTCAAAGATATGGATATTCCTCTAGACGCTGGACCTGATATGCTCAGATAGATACATACTTCTAATGGAGATCTGTCTATGAAAGAAGCCTACAAATTCTTAAACACTCCAGGTCAAACTATTATTTGGGCTAAGGATATATGGAACATAGCAATACCGTCATCCAAGTCCGTTCTTATTTGGAAATTTCCGCACAATAAAGTAGCTACTAATGATATTATAATAAGGAAAGGAATTACAATTGCTTCTATGAGTAGTTTGTGCAAAGCTCAAACTGAAACAGTGGTGCATATTTTTTGTGAATGTCCATATGCGCAACATATTTGGACCTGGCTTAGCAATACTCTTAACTTTCATCTCAATTGTGACAATGTCTTCAATATTCTGAATTCTATCCGCAGATCCTGGTCGGCTCAGGTTAAGGTGGTCATTTTAGCTGCTATTATATTTGCAGTCAACAACATATGGCAAAGTAGAAACCAAGCCAGATATGATAACAGGACACCTCATTGGAGGTCTGTAATCAACAATATTTTATCACTTGTGTCAATCTCTAGAAATTTTTCTAAGTGCACTTCTTTGGTCTCAATGGAAAATTTTCGAATCTTAAAAGCATTTAATGTGATTATTTGTCCTCTAGAAGCTCCTAAAATCATGTAAGTGTTTTGGACTCCCCCCACAATCCCTAGGATTAAATGTAACAACAATGAAGCTGCGTTGGGAGTTCCGTGTTCTGCTGCGAGTGGTGGTATTTCAGGAATCATGAGTCTAGGTTCCTTGGTTGCTTTATTAGTAACGCAAGTATTTCTTATGCATTTAATGCTGAGCTCATTGGTGCTATGAAAGTTATCGAAATCTCCGTTCAAATGGGGTGGACTTTTCTCTAGTTAGAAACAGACTCTAAATTGGTCTGTCAAGCTTTTTCAAACCCCCTTATGGTTCCTTGGAACTTAAGGAATATGTGGTTAAACTGTATTCAATTAGCTTCCAACATGACGTTCACGATCTCCCACATATTCAGAAAAGGCAATCACTATGCGAATAAGTTGACCAACTTAAAATTATCTATTCAAGGTGATCATTGGTGGAACGCTATCCCAGACTCAGTCAAGTTCGACTTTGCTCATAAACGTTTTGGTCAAATTTATTATCGATTCTGTTAATGTAAGAGGGTTTTCGATTTCTTGTCTCCCTCTTTTATTGTGTATTTTTTTTTAATTATTAATCTTATCCACATATATTGCACACCTTTAATTAAAATTAAAAAAAAAAAAACTAAAGAGTAGAGACTGAGAAAACACTTGACTCTCTCGGAAGAAAAGAAAGAAATGGCACTGGTAACAAACACTCCAACCATCAATGAAGAACCAATCATCGCCGAGGTCGACATGGGTTCCGATTTCAATGAACTCACCGTTCGAGCCACTGTTGTTCAGGCCTCCACCGTCTTCTACGACACTCCCGCCACTTTAGGTCCTCTTACTCCCCATCTCTAATTCATCCAATCACCATCCTTTTCTTTCAGAAATGATTATAATCTGAAACCCTTTCTCGTTTCGATGTTGAATTGTTTTCTGATTTCTGAATATTTTGGTTGCAGATAAGGCTGAGAGATTGCTGGCTGAAGCAGCTAGCTATGGGTCCCAGCTTGTTGTGTTTCCAGAAGCTTTTATTGGTGGCTATCCGCGTGGTTCTAGTTTTGGTGTTACTATTGGTAACCGCACAGCCAAGGGTAGAGAAGAGTTCAGGAAGTATCGTTTAGCGGCCATTGATGTTCCTGGTAAGAGCTTAGTTTAGATCAAAGAAATCACTACCTTAGGAGTTATTTAATTTGTAGCTATGCATTTGTATATTTGTGTTGTTTTTAGATGGTGGAAAATAGACTTAGGTGGTTTGGATATGTGGAGAGAAGTTTTGTAGGATTATGTGGGAAAGAGAGTAGATCAGAGGGAGAGAAGTAAAACAACAAGAGATAGAGGAAGACCTAGAAAAACTATAACAGAAGTTATTAAGAAAGATCTCAAGATTAACGATTTGGATAGAAGTATGGTACTAGATAGAATATTATGGTGGAAATTGATCCATGTAGTCGACCCCACTTAATATGATAAGATTTGGTTGTTGTTGTTGTATTGGTACATTTTATCAAAGTTAAGACCTCTCATTTATTGTTAAAGTTTTGTTTTACGCATCAACTCCCGTTGCTGCATATTGGCTGTGAGAAATATGAAGAAATTTGATCAGTTTGACTGTATACATTTGTTTACTTATTCTAGTCGTTAGTCTGCTGACATTTCTTGATTTAGTCCAAGAATTTTACTTAGACTAGTTGTTAGTCTGCTGGTATGAGTACAAACTGAGGCTCACATTTTATGAATGAGTTTGTATCTTTAAATAATTCCATTTTATTAATGAAACTTCTCTATTAATCTTTTGACCTTTATTGATTTTTCCTTTGTAACAAAGAATCAATCTGATGTCACCTTCAAATTGGAGGGGGGAAATCCCAGGATGGCTTTTTTTTTTTGTATAAAAATTTCAACGTTAAAATGTTCACACATTGATGATTTTAACAGATCCGAGCTGCTGTCCGCATACACATTCTAGTAACAAATATTGTAATTATTGCTGTAGGTCCTGAGGTGGATAGATTGGCAGCAATGGCAGAAAAGTATAAAGTACATTTAGTGATCGGTGTGATAGAGAGGGATGGCTACACACTTTATTGTACTGTCCTCTTCTTTGATTCTCATGGTCATTACTTAGGAAAGCACAGAAAAATCATGCCAACAGCAATCGAACGGGTTATATGGGGTTTTGGAGATGGATCAACCATTCCAGTGTTTGAAACTCCAATTGGAAAAATAGGTGCTGCCATTTGTTGGGAGAATAAGATGCCACTATTAAGAACAGCAATGTATGCTAAAGGTTAGGAATTTTGCCTTTGATTTTTTTGTCTTCCATTTACATGCTATTTTGAATGACCAACATTGTATAGTTCTTTTGATAAACAAAAAAATTGTATAGTATTCGGGGCCTTTTTGGATTGAGTTTATCTACTACTATAGTACATGTGACACTATTTGGTAGGTAGAGGCAGAGCTTATGGAAACAACTTATGGCATTTCCATTAAATGTTTCTATCCAAATACCATAAGCTCTTCAGGATAGCTTAAGAAAACAGTTTGATTTTGTTTGATTTTATTTTTTGACATAAATAGTTTATCCACACACTTAAATGGTTAGCACTTATGCTATAAGAGCTTAATTAAGATGTTTTAACCAAACATGGTCGATTTGGATAAACTCCCCTTAGCAGCGGCATTAGATATTGCATATGCCGGTAATGAAGCTGTTTGTTTACATAGCTAAATCGATGGTATTTGGTTTTAACAGGTGTGGAAATATATTGTGCACCAACTGCTGATTCCAGGGACTTATGGCAAGCATCGATGGCCCATATTGCACATGAAGGTGGATGTTTTGTTTTATCTGCAAACCAGTTCTGTAGGAGGAAGGATTATCCTCCTGCTCCAGAGCATGTTTTTGAAGGTTTAGAAGATGACCTCACACCCGATTCTGTTGTATGTGCTGGAGGTAGTGTCATTATATCACCATCAGGGGCTGTTTTGGCTGGACCAAATTATGAGGGTGAGGCGCTGATAACAGCAGACCTAGGTATGTCTGTCGTCCATGGTTGATATTTACACTAGTTGTTTGTACTTCGTTGCAGAGAGTATTGCTTTCTTTTAATGCATGTCCAGCTGCGAGTAAGCATTGATTGTTACCCAGCACATTTCTGGTACATTGTGCCAGACATGGTTACCGGTATCTTTATCTTACAATACATGCAAGTTGTATCTTGATTTGATACTAAATTGAAATCAATTGATACAAATCGCTAGTGTGTATCTATCTGTGCATGATTCTTATCTTGAATCTCAATTCATTACGATGAAATCCCAATTCACTATGACGAATCTTTAGTGTAGCCAACCTCAATTTTTGTCAACTTTGTATAACCAGCAACTTTTCTTTTGGTGTTTGATATATGACTTGACTCTTGAATCATTTTGAGCTTCATATATGAAATATCAACTTATAATCTTGTTATGTTACTTGTTTTTTTACTTAAAAGTAACATACTTTATTAGCAACTTATTTTACGACTCATAATAAGATTTGATTCACAATTGGAAAAACGTTCTTCCAATTCACGATCAGAAATATGATTTGATGACTATGTTCTAGACTAGCGGGTTAGTATGAGTAATAGGAATTTTGGATTCAAGTGTATTAGGTTTGTCATCTTATTAGGATGGATGGAATTGCATTAGTATGACCCCACAAATTTTTTACCTAGATTATTATTGTATTACTTACACTCTTCTATATTTAAATCTGTTATTATGACACTACTAACTTCAAGACTCTAGCTTATTTGATCCAGTTTTCATCTAATTTAGTTGGTTGAAATATGTTAGAAAATTTTTATGAAAAATGCAAAAAATTGTATGAAGTATTTTAAGCCTCCGTTCTTTCTTTCAATATTTTGAAGTTCAGTTGGATTAAACATTATAAAGAAGATAATTACACTTGAACTATTAGGAACCAACCAAATGAAACTTCATAGTTGGAAATATACGTTCATCTTCGATACCATATAAAAATGGCTAATATATGAAAATAGCCCAGCTAAGCTAAAGAATCTCAATGTGTTGTTTATTTTCCGAACAACGATTAATCATAGGTAGTTTTATTGACATGTCTCTTGGGCTCTCTTGAGTTCTATCATGAAGAATTGCTTTTAATGTCATACTTTTCCGTAGTATCATTGACATGAGAGTTTGCCTTTATGAGTTGAATGCTACGCCCTGACATTTGAAACTTATGTGCAGATCTCGGGGAAATAGCAAGAGCTAAGTTTGATTTTGATGTTGTTGGACACTATGCAAGACCTGAAGTGCTCAGCTTGATTGTCAAGGACCATCCAACAAATCCAGTTACTTTTGCCTCGACATCAACAAAAACTGAAGAGAAGACCAAGTAGTTTCTTCCTTTCACGGTCAGCAACTCCTGAACCGCCAGTTATGAATTTGTCATCGTTTTAGCCTACTCGGTTTAGGCTTATCTAATAAAATAAGCTCTTGCACATATGTTGGTTCAGTTGAACTTATTAAAATGTCTTTGAATAATTGGAAAATTCTACTACAGAAGGAAGCATTTAAAAAGATAATCACAGTTTTCATATAAAAAAGTGATAAATGCTCAAATTATGTTTGTAATCTGCATGTTTATTCAAACACGTTGTAAGCTTTCACATAATACAAAGCAATTGAAGTGATTCTCGTTTCTACCAACTACGTTTTACTGATTTATTAAGCTTGCTTATTTCAAGTCACAACATCCTATAACAATAATCACACAATTGAGTAAAGTTATTCTGTTGGAAAGGTTTCAAACCACTTTGAACAATTTTAGAGGATTACCTTTGTTGGATTTACCCAATAAGAAAACCAAAGATGCAATCAGAACATAGAAAAACCTATGTTTAAACTGTATAATGGGTAACCCAACGGATTAAAGTAGTATTCTAACAGGTAAAAATATCCTTTTATATTTTCACAAATCATGTATTTTTCACTATATGAAGTTGAATTGAACATATAAAGAGAAGGTTAGTCTTAGAATTTGGGCTGGACTTGTTGCGTTAATATAAATGATGGGTGGTCCTGATAGGGGAAACATGATAGATAGGAGTGGCCCAATGGATTTTGAATAGACTTATGTTCGGGCCTAACTCAACCGTATAAAATCGACTTGTAAGTTGAAATTTCCTCCACATATAAACATATTTTCAAGCCATATTTGATTCGATCTGTGACTCTTAACAATTAGTATTTCAATTATGTATAAACATAAAAATATGCTAGAATGTAGAAACACTCTCAATAGGTTACTGTTACTTATATTCTTTTAAGTCTATTTTCTCTTTTAAAAAATACAAGTGGAAGGGTAAATATGGAAATAGGGGCTATGTTAAATAGGTGTAGGGTCCACCTATAAAAGTTCTTGTAACACCATCTCAGAATGGCCCACTTCAACGATGGTTGATCCAAGATCCAAGCAGAGGCAACATAAGATTACAGAATTCAAATTTTCGAATAGTTGTAATTGGAACTGTCCAATAATAATGTTATATTTCACAGGCTGTCACAATCAATACTTGCTGCATTTAAGTCACAACCATACATTCTCAAATATAATTGAGTCCCCATAATTTAGTAGCAGACTCATTTGTTCTTATTTCATTTGTATGGAACCCAAAATGCTCCATTATTTTTTTCTTTTGGAATTATTAAGGAAATCACATGTTAGTGGCTAGCCAACAATTTTCATACAGGTGGATCAAACAACTTGTTAAACATTTACCTGTTTCTTGCATATAGCTTTAACAAATATCACAATGTCACATATTATAGCACCGACACCTCTGAAAAAAGGTGCATTGGTGTCCGAAACCGACACCAACACTTATAATTACGTTTGATTTATTTATTTTTCCAAATTAGTACCGGTATCAACGCGTTAGAGTCGGTATCCATGCTTCGTAGCATATTAACAATGATAAGTTGTGAACATATTCAATACATGAAAGACATCATTTACAATTTGGAACAAAAATAAAAATAATAGGAGCTATCAATGATAATAAGTTGCTAACTATCACTATCAAAACTCTTTAAGTAACATCTTGGTTTTTTCACTTCAGCTTCTTGCTTCAAATTGCCACCCTCAAATGCAAGAAGAATATTTTCTTCAGCTTCTTCATTAGTACACTGCAAAATTAACTGTTGATCCTTTCTTTGAACAGGATTGGCGCCTGAAATAGACCTATTGCTTGGAGTTCCTTCCTTATCGTCTTGTATCCGAGCTCGAGAGAGAAATTCATTTGAAGTGTCGGGATCAGAATGATCGCAACCTTCTTGAATATTTATATCCAAATCCCTTTTCTTAAAGCTGGAATTTCTCTTATTGAAGCAAATACTTCCCCATTGAATTCTCTCAGAAAAGGATTTCCTCCCTGTGCTCTCTTTGTCAGTTGAAACTCTTTTCGAGTCATTTTGAGCATCCTTTTCGTTTGTGTAACTCCAGTCATAGCCTCTACTGTCATTATTCATGTTTAATTCAATCGAAACAAGATCACTGCCTTCCTCATCCGAATCGTGCAGTTTATCCGCATTTCGAATTCCCTGACAAATGGTATTGAAATAAGTCTCAAGGTCATTGAATTTTGTACTCTCGGGAGAAACATCTCCATTTTCTTCATCTCTAATTCTCATAAAGTCCTCGAGCTCGTTTCTCAGCTTTTCTAGGAAATCATTTTTCTCCTCGAATTGATATTTAGCTTCCGAAAGCTTCATCTGGACTCTCTCCTCACGCAAAATATCTGCTAACTGAAGCATTTCCCTCTCCTTTTCCACCTCTTCTAGAACTTTAACCGACTCCTTTTTCAGTTCTTCCACATGCGCTCTGTCTTCCCCAATACCTCTAGCTAGTTCATCGCAAACTTGCTCGAGAATCTCTTTCGCACGTTTCTCCCTCTCGAGCTCTTTGCATACTTCCAAGTGTGAAGCTTTAACACTAGCCATTTCAATGGCAATCTTCTTATTCAACCTTTCAGTTTGCGTTCTCAACTTCTTCTCCACCTTAAGCTCTTCAGATACATTTTTAATGGCATCATGAACCTTCTCTCTTTCTCTCGTCTTCCATGCAGCTTTTTCTTCTGCAAAACGCTTCATCATGTACTCAGCGTCGTACTGATTTGAGTTTGAGCGTTCTTCTTGGATCAGTTTATCAACCTGGCCACAAACGCGCTCAAGCTCACTTCCGAGGGCCAAGACAAGGGCCATTGTCGATGATTGCTTCTCTCGATGACACATTTGATTTAAAACCTTAAGAATCTTCTTCGATGTCGATAGACTACTTCTAGCTTCCTTTAGACGGCTTTTAACTCCATCCTTATTTTTGTAGCAATTCTCCTGCAATTCATGTTCTAAATAGTTCAAAAAATACACAAATAATGTATTTTTGACATCAAAATTTTGATGTCAAAAAATCATCTCTTTCTATTTAGTATGACAAATTTACTTACTATAAACCTTTGTAGCACCGACACCTCTAAAAAAGGATGTGTCAATATCGGTGTCTGAAACCGACACCGACACTTGTGATTAAATTTAATTTATTCATTTTTCAAATTATTACCGACATCAACACGTCAGTATCGGTGTTGTATTTTCGGTGTTTGTGCTTCATAGCTATAAAACTGTACCTCAATTGAACTGGAACTGATATGGGCATCCACACCAGAACGATGTGGATGAGATAATCCTGACACTGTTCTTCTGTAACCATCACTTTCAAATCCTTTCATTCTCTGCATAATCAAAACAACAAAAATATAAACACATAGCTTCAAACCAGACCCAATAACCCATCACTCATAAAATAACATTTTTTTATAGCAATTTACCTCTGTAGTAGGACTGTTGCATGGATCTGACATTTGTGACCTTAACAAACCTGATCTAGACAAGCTCACAGCTTTTTCTCTGCTTTTCATACTTGTTTCCTTGCAGGTTCTCATTTGGTCAACCTCAAACTTCTTTTTGACCCTTGAAGGAATCAAATCATTCATTTCCCACAAAGTAGCAGCAAGTTTTCTAGCTGAAACAGAAACCTCTTTCTCTTTATCTTTGAAAGGTAACCCTGAAGCAGAAGAATGAAAAACCTGTTCAGTAGTAGTAGTATCCATAGAAGGAGAACTAGTAGCACTAGTCTTCCACAGTGGAACTGGTGTGGTTGTCCCTCCTTTCTTTCCAACCAAAATAGCCCTCTTGAATCTGTATTTTCTTGCCAATGATGAAGAAGAGGAGGAAGAACAGTTTCTCTTCCTGATTTTGTTGTCTTTTACACCTCCTTTAATGTTGTTGGTTTGATTATTATTATTATTATGACAAGAGGACATGGTGATGAAAACTGTGTTCTCTTCTGGAACTTGTTTGATTCACATGAAGACTATGGTTAATAACAGTGATAGTTGCAAAAAGTTCATGAGAACAAGGTGATAGTAGAAGTCACTACATGTGTAAAGTAAGGGAAATCTTGTGAAGGTGAAGGGTGTAAACTGTTTTTAGTTTAATGGTTATTTGGATTTGTAGGAAAAGTCTCTTAAAAAGACGGAAAGAGATGACGTGGCAGACACGTGAGGGGCATGTGTATTGAATGAGGGACATGCATGTGTTTTTTCAATGTTGTAAGAAATGTTCTTCCATGCTAATAGCATGTGCTGTGAGTGTGTATGAATAGTTATATCAGTATATTATTGACTTCATTCTCTGTATTGCATTTGATTCATATCCACTCTGCTATAATAATATTTTATATATTGCTCTTAATTATTTTCTTATTCTTCATCTCACCTGGAATGTTCCTCAAATCTGTCATTAATTCAACTATAACAGCGTTTTTTTCTTGTCATTAGTCCTAAGACAAAATTTATTTTTATAATATTAAGTTCAATCATAACATTTTTTATATAATTCCAGCATGATTAATTTGTAGCATAAAGACTAATCATTTTCATGTGCCATATTATATGTATGGATGATTTTTCATTATTTGATGGGTAGGAAAACAAGGAGATTGAGAAGAGATCCATACGATCAGGCCGCTCTACTGGCAAACTTAGAGACTCGGTTGGAATTATTAATCACACAGTCACATATGCCTTATACATGACTCAAGTTATGTCTGGATATCATGAAATGAGCGGAGCATAATGAAACGAAGTGGAATCAAATGAAATGGAATAGAGTGGAACGAAATCAAAATACAATTCTATTGTATAAAATTTCTAGAACAGTACAAAATAAGTTGTTCATTCCGAATATGGCAATAAATAATGAAATAGAATTTAATTCGTTTCACTCTATTCCGCTGCTCTATTCAATTTTAAATGATCCAAGCAATAGAATATCGTTTCGCTCCGCTGCATCTAATTCCTTGGATCCAAAGAAAGCAAAGAGATTATTGGATTCTTTGAAACACATTGTACATATAAAGAATAGTAGAGAAGAACACCTTGTGGGGCCCTAAGAAACGGCACAATATTATGTGTTATAGCAAATCAAATGGTCATTAAGACATTAACAGTACCTGTTGCATGAGGGGCCCCACAATGGTTTATTTTGCTTGTTGTAATTAATATTCCTTCATTTAAAATGGGAACATACGGTGTGGTTTCATAAGGACATTTGGCCGTTATGTCTGGATGTATATGCGGCAACATGCACGGCTATTGCATTAATAACATTGGTTTATCTTCGTCCATGGGCCAACCTGCTTTTATTGCTAACATTACTGCTTGCTATATTGATATTGCCTAAGATTCGGATCCATTGTATCTCTTCAAATATACTCCCGCAAGGACGGAACTCTAGAAAGCTTTTTGTAGGGAAAGGAAAATAGGTCTATGCTCCTTCATTACTTCTTAAATGCCAACCAATTTTGTAGAAGTTTTTTTGTTTTTATTTATAATGAATAATATTCATATTTGTTTTTGTAAATTTCATTAGTGCGTGAACTAAATGATTAAAGGGTGATTACAAAAAAAAATGATTAAAGGAAAATTGTGAACTAACGGAAAGTTTTGTAGAGAACATGAACTCAAGATTCTAGTGTGGTTAGGATTTTGGAAATATGTGAATGAGTAACTATTACTTTAATATAAAAAATTTAGTTATAGAATCAATTATACACATTGTAGCTTATGACACCCCATATTTTTCTAAGTAGTGTTAGTACATTGTGAAAATGCACTACAAAATCATAAGTGTTTATTCATTTATTTAATCCCTCGTTAAATTTTCTTTGTATGATAAAAGAGGGCGCTTGAGTTTAATAGACTTTGACAACATATTCACTTGAAAAATTGGGAGACTTGTAGTCAAAATACTTCCGGTCTTATATATAAGTAATTTTAAAAAAAAAAACTCATCCTTTAAGATTTTTTTTTAAATGCATGCAAGTCTTACACTCTTTTTAATCTTATCCATACTTTTTGTTTTGAAAATCGTTAAAAACATAGAAATGTAAAAAAAATTAGAGTTATATTTAGAATAATGACATTGAATATAATAATTATCGATGACTTTTGCTTATATTTAACACCATTGAATTTTTTTATTGCTTATATTCGAGACCGAGAGAGTACATTTTATGAAACAAAAATTTTAGTTACAATAATTATTGTCCAATTTTTAACGAACTTTTACATGTGATAATAAGAGATCAATACTTCTTCCCAACAAAAAATAATAATAATAAGAGGGCAGTACTAATATTTGATCTATAATCGTGAAAAATCAATATCTCAAAGTTTTGAATTTTTTGCTGAAATAATCAAGTTTTTCGAATTAATTACCCAAATAATCATGTTTTCCATTTATTTACCCAAATGACCATGTTTGGAAACTGATTATAGTGTAGGCGCCATCCCATATGGCTCATATGTATCCTTTTTTCTATGTACACGTCATCCCAGGCGGAGCCTATGTACAAGTGAAAAGCTAGGCGCTACCCCATGTGGCTCCTATGTTCAATTTTTCTAAAAAGGAGCCATACAGTGTGGCTCCTATGTGTATTTCTTTTTTTCTTAAAAAATATTAAAAATTAACAAAAAAAAAGTGATACTAAGCTGAGCCACCAACACATTTCCCACGTACTCGCCATCCGAGAATAAATGCACCCCCACGCTTTGCGTGATTGGTGAAGCCGTCTTGCCTTTCGTAACGGGAAAGTCCATCCATGATCCGGGGATTGCGGGGTAGTTGACCGTGGAAGATGAGCATGAGCTGCTCATCTCTACTTTTATGTGGGAATCCTATTAGTCATCCATTATGGATCGGAACCCTTCGCCCATAACGGAGACTATTGGCTAAACCCTGGGGGCTCATTATGAATACTCTCCTCTGCAGGAAGGTTGGGTATTCACTTCTAAACCCTTTATCACCTACCTCTTCACCTGAACTGACTTAAGCATCAAAGTGTCTGCATGTACACTCCCTTCCTCCATTAATCGTTCAAGCCTACGGACAGATTGCCAGTCCCTTACACTTTCTGATCACCGGTAAAATCACTACTATTTAGGTAAATAAATAGAAAACATGATTATTTGAGTAATTAATTCGAAAAACTTGGTTATTCCAATTTTTTCCCAAATTTTTATCATTATTGTTATAAACCATATAATTATTAATTTTAATTGTTCAAATAATCGTCATACTAAGTAAAATATAAACTCAGTAAAGTCTTGTGAAATCGATCTTAATATAGTTGTGCACTTTCAGTTGGTGTCAAGTTTTTAGCGTTGTTAAGGGATACAACCAAAGCATTAATACACTACTCTAGACATAACGAACCGAACTTGTCCTAAGCATTTCTATCCAAGAACTTCCTGTTGAGCAAAACTACGCATATGAAGAACCAAATCACAACTTTTTCTTAGAAGAGTTATGTATCTCTACAAAGTTATGAAATATTCTAAGGAGTTGCTCATTGTGTCTCCTCACTAGGGCTAGTAATAAACCGAACCAACTCGAATATAGTTTGGAATTTGATTCGATAATTAAATTGTTGAATTATGTTTATGAACCAAATGAGCTGAATATGAGCAAAAAAAAAACTAAGTTCGTTAAATAAATTAGTTGAACTTGAACTATTCATAGTTTGACTTGTTAGGTTCATGAGTCAACTCGATTATGTATGAGAAGGGTTATATTGGCTTTAGGAGTAGGTTAAAATATTTACTCCAAATCTTTGTCCTACATTTTCTTTTAAACTACTAGTTTTAATTGATCATTTATATTCTCAAGTGAGCAAAATATTTCTAAACATAATTATACAAATAAAATTAACATCATATAAATAATGTTCTCGAAGAAAATAAAAAATAAAATCATTATATAAATAATTCTTTTTATGAAAATAATTTTAAGTTCGTAAAACAGGCGAGATGAACCTAACGAGTTGAAACAAGTTGTTCATTAACTTATAACGAGGTGAGTTTGAGCTTAAAAAGAAGTTCGAGTTGAACCCAAATCGAGTTTTGAGTTGAACAATTTCTTAATGAGTCGAGCCGAACTGAGACGAGTTCAACTCGACTTGACTCATTTTCAGTCATAGTCTTCACCATAATTTTTAAAATTGGATCGTATCTTCAAATATTGATGTTTTTTCCCCAAAAGATTAATAAAATAAATGAAAATGATGTTGCATCGTTGTTGGTGTATTATAAGATTTGTGGAGTTAATAACCACAAGTCCACGGTGTCATACCCTAATTTTTGACCCCCCTGAGATGACATATCTTCAGGATTTTTCATCAGGTCAAGACAAGTTCCCAGAGCAGTCACTTCTCCATCTGGTATCCAATCGAGGATGCTCAAAGACAAGAAAGCTCAGGCAAAAGATCATTCAATACAAGGATTAGTCCCTAATACAGTCATGAGGCTCAAAGACTTCACTTTTCTCATCTATGATTGATTAGACATCCAGTCATATGAGTACAGGTTTACTCAGGTCACCAGACTAGGGTTTTGAGCCTATCAAGGACTAAAATCAGAGATCACTTTTGGGAAACCCTAAAAAGCCTCAGGGAACCATTCAAAGACATCAATCATCTTCAAATAACTCATATTACAAGATCTACTGGACATCACACTTCAATTCAAAGTCTACAGTCATTATTTTCACATGGTCGACAAATTAGGGTTTTGACCTAATTCACCAAGATAGTTGACTTTTAATCAGGGCATGAATCCAAAACTCAAGACATGATTCAAGAATCTCTACTACCTCAATATAATCCATTTACATCATTCATTTGAGGAAAAGATCTTGTTTCTACACAAAAGCCCAAAAATTCACTTTGTCAGGAAAAAGTCAACTGTGAAGGATCATCATTGACTTTTAAGGTTTTTGGTCAAAAAATGACTTTCAAAGATCAATATCATCAATATATGGATGTCAAAGTCATTTGACCAAAGAAATTCAAAGAAATTCATCAAGGAGCGAAAAGTCGGGAATTAGGGTTTTTGAAAGCATGGTGAGAACTCAAAATTTCACCTACACAACTCAAAAAACTTCCAACATGAAAGTTGTAGATCTTGCAAAATAAAACAACATCTTACAAAGGAACTTTTTTCAAAAGATCAACCATTTATGAAGTTTTGGAAATTTTGAAGTTTAGGTCATAAACACTTAGAAATTTTTCTAAGTGTTTTAACCTAGTTTTCATCCAACTTTGGGCTCATTTTTCACAAATTTCCCAAATGATTCTGAAGAAGACATAAACTAATGATTTGAAGTAGATGTTTAGGGCTTTCCAAATTGTGTTCAACCTTCTCCAAATTCAATTTGAGCTAGGAGTTATGCTTGTTCAAAGTTGGCCTCATGAAGTGAAATTATAGGTCATGTACAATTTGAAACTTTGCAATTTTGTGCATTTTGCTTCACTAAATGATGCTACACGACCTCTAATACATCTGAAGACATGCCATACATTCAAATTCATCATTGCATAAGGATTAGAGAAGATTCCCAAAAACAAAGGCATGTGATTATGTAATGATTGCATTTTTGAATTTATGGCAAATGGTGAATCATCAAGGAATCTTGCTCTAAGCCAATTAGAACTCTCCTCTGAATCAGAAATGTTCCCTAAGATCATGCAAGATCAATGGTTGGGGAAGCTAGCCCGAAAATGCATCATTGCATTTGGGATATTTTCAAACTTTCTTCATGGCTAAGAAACCAAACTCACCTCATTAAGCAAGCTTACTATGATCAATTACTCTGAACCAATTCCCTATAAATAGAGGCCTCATTCTCATTCAGAAACCACACCAAAGCAACTCAATTCCTTGCTTTCTCTTTCTCTTCTCATGCTTATTGTTTTTCAAAGTTCTTTGGCAAGAAGAATCGTTTTCTTCAAACCAGAGCTCATCTTTGGAAAGTAAGCATTCTAACATCTCAAGGGAGGTCATTTGAGGTGATCCAAGCACCTGGATCACTTCTGTAAGTGGAGGAACACCATTGTTGCTCTCACTTTGGAGCATTTGCAGTTGGAGGTCCATGGAGTAATTCAGGAGGTTCTGAGCCAAGCCAATCATCCAGGCACATTCCTCAGGTCATAGTGAAGCTAACCAGATGGCTGCAGCTCATCTGTAACTCAAGAATCAACACCCTCCATGTTCACTTGAAGCTGAAATCGAGGGAGGACCATAGAGCAATTCAGGAGGATTCAAGCTCCAACAAGCATTCAGTTAGCATCATTGGGTCTCAGGGAAGCTATTGAGATCATTCATTCAAGCCCAGGTGCTCTCAATCATCCTCACGACCTCCATTTTCAGAGGTAAGTTCCTGAACCTCACTTCTCTAATTTAAGTACTCTTTGTGAAATAGCTCGATTCTATCTTGTTCAGCATCATCAGAGGATTGAAAACCCTCTATCATCATCCATTTATCTTACAGTATAGTCATTTAATTTGATTTTGAAATTTTAGGGTTCTTCACGATTTCTGGTAAATTAGTTAGATGTAGTTAATATTAATTCATGTTAGTTACATATTTAGAATCGTGAGTGAATTTAGAGCAAGTTTCATGTTTACATCATTGCAAATGGTTGAGAGTTGAGAGAGTTTAGAAATTTGAATTGATGGAGCTTGAGGTTGAAGACGAAGATGGAGGGTGGCGCCATTTTTCAAATCTCTGAGCAAAGTTTGTTTTATTTTTAATGATAGGCATTCCCTTAACGACTGAACAAACTTGCCCTAGTGGCCTCCCAAACGCCCTTAGTATCATCATGCGTCAAGTCTGGGGTTCGAATCCCCCTCGCCCCAGACTTTTTTGATTCTTTTATTTTTCAAGGATTTGCAACTTGTTTTGAAACATAACCAAATGAAGGCAAGTCACTATCACCACACGCGTGTTGGCTCAGTGGTGTTTGTTTTGAGTGTGTGGCCTAGAGGGCGTGGGTTCAAACCCTCCAAGGGCCAAAACTATTTTTTTAACACACAATTTCTTTCATTTTCTCACAAACTTCACATATTTATTTAACCTATCAAATTAATTTATTTTCACTTCATTTTTCACACACTTATCATTTAATATACCTATTTTGTGAATAATCAAAAAAATCATAAAAATATTATGTATTTCTTGAATTTTAATTAGGTTTAAAATAGTATGTTTTAGGTGTTTTCTTAAATACTTTAATACATATTTTCACTTTGTTTTAACCTAAATCATTTTATAAATAAAGTTTATGATAAAACCCTAATTGTTTAGGTCTTAATTAAGTAAAAAATCTTTATTTTTTACTTTGATTAAGTTGACTTTTGTCAATTCTCAAAACTGTTTTCAATCTCCAAATAAATCAAATGATTAGGGTTTTCAAACAACAAAACCTTGTATCATTCAAAATCATTTTCAATTGTTTTTACACCAGTACTGTAAAGTACTGGGCCTCTAATAGAGTGTAAGTCCCAAAAACCTTCTCTTCTTAGCTTGTTTTCAAAACTGTATTTTCAAAATCTTCTTTCTGTTTTCAAAACATTCTTCTGGTATTTGAAGGGCATTATTCCCGGTGAAACTCTTCAGATACCCATGTGACCTTTGTCCATCTTCACTTCTTCTGTTTTCAAAAACCATTAACTGTTTAATCCTATATATTCAACTGTTATCCATCAATTACTGGTAAGGCTCTGTACATACTTCTTCAATGGCCTCCACTCCATCCAGGTTAGGCTTTACAAGCTTTCAATTTACAGTCTTTATTTAAATTACTGCCAAATATAAACTGTGCATATATTAGTTTAGAACTACGTTTGAGTATAAACCTTAGGACAGTTAAACTATATATATATTATAGGAATATGACCTAGGATTGAGAATGTCTTCCCGGTGAAGGCTCTTTCCTAATTAGAGATCTGTAGTTCAAACCCCCAAGATGAATTATTCCCGGTGAAACATCTTGGTAAAAACCTTAGAATCCAAATAATAGGACACATCCACCCAAAGAGGAATTATTCCCGGTGAAACCTCTTACCCATTTGCTTAGAGCCAAAATAAGTTCAAAACTACATAAGCTTTCTCTTGTGCTATAACAAGGACCCTCGATTAGCCTCCTCTTGGGCTTTGTACAAGGACCCACAGGCTTCTTAAAAGCATTTCCAGCTTCCTCTTGAGCTTGTATACAAGGACCCATCAGGTTTCTTATAAACATAGGAACAGGTCTTTAGTCACCTTTTAGCCTACCCTGGTGAGTTTCTTCCAATTTAAACCAGACTGTAAACAAGCTAAGTTTGTCTCAATTTTGCATTGAGTACACCTTTTGGAATGAGAGACATGGACAGTCTCTGTCACCCTTATCTTCATCAATCTTCCTTAGCAGAGTCTAGGATCCATGTTTGATCATCCTCAGCATTGAGTCAGCCTTCATCTTGGGCTTTAAACAAGAAGTCTCCACTAGATAATCTTTCTGCCATTCATTTAACAAAAACCCCTGGAAAGGGTTAGCCTCCAACAGCTGTCTAAAATAAAATCCCTGGAAAGGGTTAGCTTCCACACATTCCTTCATTTTAATAAAAACCCCTGGAAAGGGTTAGCCTCCAACAGCTGTCTAAAATAAAATCCCTGGAAAGGGTTAGCTTCCACACATTCCTTCATTTTAATAAAAACCCCTGGAAAGGGTTAGCCTCCAACATCTGTCTAAAGTGTCAACCCCCTGGAAAGGGTTAGCCTCCAAAGTCAATTAATAAACAGTCAAAAAAATAAAGATTCATTTCTCTTAGGAGATAATTTCCCCAAAAGAGTCAAAACCCCTGGAAAGGGTCAGCCTCCAAAAACATGATAAAAGTCAGTCTTTTAATAGACAAATTCACCAGCTGAGTCAAAATCCCTGGAAAGGGTTAGCTTCCAAAGAAAAACAGTCTTTTTTAATCTCCAGTAGAGTTAAAACCAACAAAAACAGTTAGCCTCAACCTTGGGCTTCATACAAGGCACCAAACAATAAAACTCCCCTGTCAAGAGTCAGCCTCAACCTTGGGCATTGTACAAGGCAGATAATAGAGTCTCCCCAGTGAGTTCTTCATCATTCAGTAGCCACAACCTTGGGCTTTGTACAAGGCAGATAAACCATACTTTCATGTGTCAAAGATTCCTAACACTTAGGATCTTTCCCCATATAGTCATCCATACTCAATTCATTTATTTAAGAGTCCGCCACAACCTTGGGCTTTGTACAAGGCAGAAAATAATGTTTTTCATAGCTAGAGTCAGCCACAACCTTGGGCTTTGTACAAGGCACATAAATAGAGTCTCCCTCAGTAGAGTCAGCCTCAATTCTGGGCTTTGTACAGAACACCAAATAAAATCCATCAAATAAACACTCTCCAAATAGAGTCAGCCTCAATTCTGGGCTTTTGTACAGAACACTAAAATACCCTGTAATTAATCCTCAATGGAGTCATCTCCCAGAGTCAATAATATTAATTAATCAATCAAAAAGCCTCAAGCTTGGGCCTCATACAAGCCAGCTAAATTCAAATCTTTTATACAGAAGATAGACATAGCTTATCTCTATAGAGAGATATTTTTACTACTCTACCACATTCAAACAAACAAACATTTCAATTTCAATTTCAATCAAAGTCTCCCATTTAGGACTCTGAAAGACATGCTCTGGCACATCCCCAGACTTGTACACTTTCCCTAATTTGGACGAGCATCTTTCTTTCATTTAAGAGGCATCTGACTAGCATACTTGCACACACACAAGTAAGGTCCCCCTCTTGAATGAAATGAATTCAGTTATTCTGTCACTCTTTCAAAATGTTTGTGGTAGAATAGTACAAATACCTCTCTGTAGAGATGATTTCATGTCTCTTTATTGTAAACAGAGATTTAATTCCAAGCTTCAACCTTGAGCTTCAAGCAAGGCATCAAAAAAACAATTATTTTCCCTAGTTAGTTCCCCGAACTACATTAAGCTCTGACTTCCACTAGGGATATGTAGGCATGAGGTTCACAAGGAATCTCAGCGAGCTAATAAAATACCAAAAATAGTCAGTCTGTCTGTCTGTCTGTCTTTTCAAATCAAATCAATTCCTTCTCCTAACACAAAGGAGAAACTTTCCCAATCATTAGCAGCAAACACAATCACAATGACACAGAGAAGGTTCCTGTAGAGTACTACAGATATGTAGGGTGTTTAAACACTTCCCTATGTATAACCGACCTCCCGGACTCCAGAATTTCTAGTCTAGGTGAAATCCCCACACTTAGCAAACTCCTAGGGTTTAGTTGAGATCTTTTTTCCCCTTTCCTACTCGTAGGACAATAAGAAAGTTCGTGTGATATCGTAGGAAGAACTGAAATAAAATTCATCCCGCCACGGGCGCATTCTCCTTCCAAATTTCGCGTGAAGGGTCTAGCGTGCCGTCCTCCCAAGTGAAACGGGGAGGTAAAAGAAAACGACACCACACACGGATAATTAGGTCATGATAACTTTTTCAATAGAGCAAGTTTGCTTTGTTGATGGGCCTTAGGGAGAAAATCCTTAATATAATATCTACAACCAGGGTGGAGAAACTACCAAAAGATTTGGAATACTCTAAACACATCCTTTACCTTTCTTACAGGCCCCACGCGCAATATCTAAATTACCCCTTGAATTCGGAAATGCATATTTGAATTTATCAATTTACACTAATTCTCACCACAAATTCAGAAATGCATCTCCGAATTTGTGAAATTCGGAGATGCATCTCCGAACTCACCCCTATTAAGGGTGTACTAAGAAATTCTCAAAGATTTCATAGGAGATCGTCTTTAAATACCCCGACACAAAGAGGGCTCAAACCACATGATTTTCAAGGGCTTAGGGTGTTAGGCGGATCACACAAATCTAATTTGGAGGTCTTGCTTGAAAATATCATACATATAAAATATCGATAAAATAAAGTGTACATACCTAATATCCATAAAATAAAGTGTATAAGGGCTCAGAATCACCAAATCAATGATGTTCTTGAAGGTGGAGAAAAAAACAAGAAAGGGGGGTTTGAATTGTGTTCTTCAATATTTATTTCCCTTTCTTAAACATCTTTTCTTTCTTCGAATATCTCATCTTTTTGGATATGCTTTGGATAATATTGCGGAAGCATGATAATGCATAACCAACGAGACATACATTCATTTAGTTTCTTTTGCCATCAGAACTTCTGACTTTGTTAAGCATAATTTCTGAATAAGGACATGCATGGAAATTCTGATCTAAATGAAGGTTAAGAAATTAAAAAGACACATTCATTTTTATCCTGGTTCACCTTCTCAACAAGGCTACCTCCAGTCCACCCGCCAAGGTGATTTTGCCTTCTTCAAGGGCTTAATCCACTATAACCAAACTTGATTACAATTGCACGACCAACTGTCGTGACTAACAATACAGTTCACAACCAACTTTTGTGACTTACTCCAATGAACTGTTCAGTGATTTGATTCACAGATATAACATTCATTGACCCCTTTGAACTGTTGACCTTCACTTGGTCTTCTAAGAGGATTTCCACAATGATCATAGTCACTGTCATCTCAAGCTTTTGACCTTTACTTAGTCACTTAAGGAATCATCAACATTAAGTTTGGTTACAATACGATGCTTCTTAACAACCATATTTTCTAGTTATCTAAGTAAGTATTATTTTGACACACTGACCAGTAACCACCTCTGGTGTCTAAACAAGTGTTTAGAAGATTCTTAAGAGATAACACAATATAAGTAACAACTCTTGTGTCATATGTATTCTTACAAGAATTATCTTGTAGTCTTCTTATCTTCGGCTTTAGGACGAGATTTTCACTTCTGTATTGATAAGCAGAGTAAAAGCATTAGCTCTTTGTATTGGGTGCTTCTTCAATTTGATCTTCGTCTTCATTTGTCTGGAAGCTGATTAAGAGCAGCAACTCTTGTTTTAAATTGCTTCTTTTGTAATGATCTTCCTTTTCACCTTTTATACTGATCATGGAGCTTGTCAAGCTAGAACCACATTAATGAACTTAAGCAAGCATATTACACTGTAGAGCAACAACTCAGTGTATTTGGTTTCTTTAGCCATCGAATGTGTGGATTTAAATATTGATCATGTATTTGTGGAAATCTTTCAGATATATTTCCAACTTTCATTACTCCAATGGAGCATACTGCATAACATGCAGAGACTTCTTTTCTTCACTCGGTTATCTTTATATGGACATGTTGTAGTACTTAAAGCATTCTTACTTTCTTTTTCTTCTTTTTGTATTTGTGGATTTCTTTAGTGTAACTTGGTGCAATTTTGCATCCATTCCACACCTTTTGATTTTAAGCTCTTGTTCTTTTATAGGCAATTGAATAGTACCGTTGGAACATTTTGAATATTTCAATAAATGCATTGTAACACGTGTATTGCAAGGGGATGCCTTCACGGCATGTCTTATCTTGAGTATAGAGATAACTTGCAAGTTGAGCTTGTATCTACTTTTGCATGGTTCCACGGTTCACGTGTGACTTTATCATTATCGTTTTTATCGATCACTGTGTTTGTCTTATAGATGTATTGGATGTGCTGAAGCTAAATTCTTCAGAACTTCTGATCTGTCTTTTGGACCTTCTCTGAACTTTTGGAAATGGTAGATTTCTGATATAATTATCATGCTTGTTTCATGTCCTGCATGCTTGTCTCTTGCTTGTGTGCTAGATCATTTGTAATCAGATTTGGTTATAGTGGACATCCCTTGGAAGTGATAGGAGACTAGACTACTCCTAATTTGTGGGGGAACCAGGATAATTGCTTGTGTTCTCTCTTTCTTTATTCTTTGACTCTAAAAACTTTTACCCGCTGCCAATCATCAGACTCTAACTCAGATTCTGATCCTGTATTTAGAATATGATAAGAGTATTTCAAGATAAAAAGAAGAAAAGTTAACACAATTTAACCTCTTCTTGTGTTTTTCTTACCTTTACATCCTAAACTCATCCTAAAGGGCCAAGGGAACAGGCTCGCATATGCCAAGAGTAGGTTAGATAATTTCAAGTGTTGGAAGAGTTTATTGAGATGGTAATCACCATGTATAATTATCACATATGACAAGGACACTTTCTATAACCTTATCAATCTCTTCAATAAAATGGTACGTGAGCTTTATGTATTCCTTTCATACTTTTAGTATGCATACATTGAGATAATGTATCTTGTAAGTGTGTGTGTGTGGTGATGGGGGAGAACAATTCTTGCTTAATGTATATGTGTTTCTAGTTTATATTTGTTATAATAAGTCATTGTTATTCTTCATATTTGTAACACCCACTACAATATACATCTAAAAAATACATTATAGATAGTTTACTTGGTACTGAAATACATACAAGAGCCTATTTGGAACACTATATATATACATGTCCAAAATAAATAATATACATAAATGAAACATGATATACCAAAGTGCCTAAGCAAAACCAGGATCTAAAACAGAGTTCATGTGATCCACAGTGGTATATCACAATCCAAAAAGTCCAGTCGCCAAACATCATCATGCAAGTTTATCCTTGCCTTTACCCTGAATAGAACTTCTTGAAATCAAAACAATAATATTGGGGTGAGAAAATAATCTCAATGAGTTCTTTTATCTTATGGGTTCACTCGGCTCTAAGGGAAATATTTTTCTTCCTTCTCAACTTAAGCCTTTTATGGTTGAAACAAGGAACTAAAATATTTTTCTAGCATAACAGAGCCTTCGCTTAGCATTCCCCAGCAAGTTCTAAGCGAGGCGAGGCAGTAGCCTCAAAGCTGTAGAATTCATCTTTCTCGTTTAGCGAGGCCTAGTGAGGCATCTAAGTGAGATCTCGCCTAGATAGCGCCAAGCAAGGCTCCTCCGAGGCGAGACAGAATACAACATTCTTTCAAAAACTACTGTCTCGCTTAGCAACGATGGAGCAAGCTCCAAGCGAGTCCTCCTCATTTGGCGAAACATTGTCTCGCTGAGCGATGACAGTAGATTTCGGTTTTTGGGTAGCTTGAATGCTTTCCTAACGAGCTCATCCCTCGCCTAGTGAGGATGACAAAACAGAGTTGGCCCAGAAACGTAACAGAAGAAAAATTCCAAGAAACAAGCCATCTCATAACACCATAATGCATTCCCCAACACCAATTAACATGGTTTAACACATCAAAACATGCAAACAATAAGATAATCATCGATGGGTACAAACACACACATACATAAAGTTTTCACATAAAACCTAATTCTCAAACATGAACTTCCCCCAGCCAAAGCTAGTTTAACTAGGTACCCACCTTGATGAGAACAAAATGATGAAGGTTGGGAATGATTCTTGATGAAGCAAGTGGATCTTCCTCTTTCCAAGTTTTTATCTTTTCCTTTTTCTCATTTTCTTCTTTCTCTTCTCCTCTTCTTCTTTTCCTATTCTTACTAACAAAATGGGGGACTGAGAAGTATAAGAGAGAGTAAGAGAAATATCCAGGGCAAGATTTTTGTCTCTAGTAACAAATTACCATTAAAATGTTACTATTTTAATAATTAGTAAGGATCAAGCTAATTGAGTAAGAATTCATCTCTTCTATGTTTACTAATTACTATATTTGTTCCAACTTACAACAACTGACAATTAATAGAGCATTTAGGAATGCAGTTAGTTCCAATTGATAAGGATTAGATTTTCTAAGACGATATGAGGTATTACAATATTCTACCATAATTTGCATCTTAGATGTTTTGTCATCTGGAACAAAGATATTTTTGAATTTGTATATAGTGATGGTGCATGTGGTTGTTGTTGTGGTAAAACAACAAGCAAAATTAAGTATTTTTGTTTTATCGTCTCCACATGGGTTTAGTGCGAGGGATCAAATGTCATTCAACAGTCTCCATGTTTTTGAGCTTATGGTGTGTAGAAGTTGTTTACAAGTATAAATTACAACATATAAAAACGGAAAAGTAAATTATCATAGAGATGACTGAAGGTGCGAGAAACACAAGAAAAGGGGTTTGAATTGGGTTGCACCAAATATAATATTTTCGCAAATCAAACACAAAAATAACAAGTGAATAAAAATAAATTAACACAATTATTTTTATCCTGGTTCACTGTTAACGAAGTTACTCCAGTCCACCCCGTAAGGTGATTTCACCTTATCAATAAGGACTTAATCCACTATAATCCACCTATTATAGACAACCACAATAAGTCCGATCAACCTTGATGACAAGTCTAACAAGTCCGCTGATCCTTATTGCCAAGCTACAGATAACCACACTAAGTCCAATAAACCTTGTTGACAACCCCAACAAGTTCAGCTGATCCTTAATGTCAAGCTGCAAACAACCACAATAAATCTGATCAACCTTGCTAACAACTCCAACAAGTCCGCTTATCCTTATCGCCAAACCACTCTGACCGCAACCAAAGTCTTCTTGAGAATTATGACTAAACCTATTCCCCCAAGGAATCTATCAACACCTATTTATTACAAAGATGTGTATACAGAGATGCTTCTAATAAGCAGATTACACAATGTTTAAGTACAACTACATAAAAGTGTTGAAAGCAAGTTATGACCAAAAGCTCCTTGCTAAAAATACAAAACTATACAAAGAATATCTTAACAGAGTTTGTGCATCGCTTTGGTGTAGTTTTATAGAACTGATTAGTTAATTTAAAATTCATCCAGATCTTCTTTTATAGCTGAAGATATATATCTGTTTGAGGGTAGAATAGGAAACACAATTCCAGATGTAATGTTCCCAACGGTCATGGTGGGAATGGTAGATAACAAGTACATATAGGACTGTCCTTACGCCATCCTATAAGATTAAAGGTCACATTATACGTTGTACTTTTATGCTCACCATCTCACGCAAGCCATTCTTGATCTTGATCTGCTATATCTTCCGAAGCTTCTGATGTAAGTTTATTGAAGCACGTTATAGAAGGATCAGAACTTGAGTCTTTTTAACCTAAGTCTTTGAGTCTTCAGAACCTATTCAGTAGAACATTGTCTTCAGAGTCTTTAGCACTTGGTCTTTAGAAGTAATGTCTTCAGGTCTTCAAAACCTGTTCATCCGAACCTTGTCTTTTGCATCTTCAGAACTTGGAATAACAGAAGCAAAGCTTTAGAAGGCCTCAAAAGCTTTCTTGCAAAGTCACGATCAGAAGCTCTTGTACTAACGTTCCTTAAAGCTTTTGTAGAAGAAGCATGTAAAGTTATCATCAAAGTGTGTTGAATTTAGAATTTGATGACGTCAAACGCCTTCTTACCAGAGTCAGAACCTATTTAGCAAAAGCTACAAACTAGACCTAAACCATTATAGCACATAATTGTTCTTTAAGATAACATGTAAAGTTATCATCAAAACTCATTGCCAGATGTAGAACCAATCTTGTTCTTATAAAGATCGCTTTTGGGGATTGAGTTTCATTCACCCATATAATACATATTCTACCAATCAGTTAAATGCAATCTAAACATTCATCAATATCATCATGTATCCCTCAAATCAGTGTTCATGTCTGAAGCACCGATGAGAGTTCTATCGTATTGTCTCATCGACGATGTCTCACGCAACTAAACAACATGGAACATTAAGAATCGATACTCATATGAATGTTAAACCTAAAGCTATCTCTAGCGCTTAGAATCTAACAAAGGCAAAGATGTCCTCGATATTAAATCAGGAAAAGATTAATAATAACCCCATGATCAATAAAAACCTATACCAATATGCATTCTCCTAATCTAAGCATGTGAACAAAGTTAATCATCTCTATATTCATGTATCACTCGTCAACACAGTCTATGTCTAGAGCAGCGTTGCGGGTTTAGACCAGTTGTTTAACAGGTGATGTCTCAACAAATCAAACAATAAGTAACATGAAAATATGATACCAAGTGAATCTCATCACCCAAATCTATGTCTAGAGTTTGGTTATCGATAGATGACAAATCTTAGATCAATAATTTGAAACATATTTTTCAACACAAATCAAACATGTTATGAAAGAAGATTAACATCTATATTAAATCAAAACAAAGTTCACATTACAAAGCTTAAAAGAAAGACATACAACTATGGTTAAATCACCCAAACCCCAACAAGAAAAGGTTTCATACAAGAAGAAGAGAGAATATGAACCAGCCCCAACCTTGATGTCTCAATAATCAATCCGAATCCAACTTCCATTCTTCAAGATTCAACCTCCCTTGTTGATTTCCAAGCATCTAACATTCCAAAGAATGGTTCTGATAGAGTTGGGAGTGAAAAGCCTCAAAACCATCCCCTAAAAATTTGTTCTAAAACTATATATATACAAATTTCTGTACAAATAAATTCGCCCGGCTCCAAAATATTCGCTCGACGAAAAGTCACTTCCCTCAAAAAAATATCTACATTTGCTCGGCAAACAGAAGTTTCGCCCGACGAACTTACTTTTGCCTCCTGATTCGCCCGACAACCTCAACACGAAAAGTTACTGGAAGCTACTAACTTGGCCTCGCTTCTAGCTTGCCCAGCGATCTCAAAGCAAGGAATTCGCTCCTTGGTTGCCCCAGCTTTGTCCGACGAATCTTCCAAGATAGAAGCTCATTGCCTTATTGCCTCTTTATTCCAAAACTTGCAGAATTGAAACTGTGCTTTTGTCTTTGATTCAAATGCTTCAATCATGCATGAATACCTACAAAAATGAGTTAAAAACAATCAATCAATACAACATTTACACGGAAATGCGATTATACACAATATGTACATATTTACATACAAGTTGAGGTTTATTTACGATATTCCCACGAAATAAGTCAATAAATGTCATATAATTATACACAAATTTAACTACAATATGACACTTATCAGTGATACATTTACTTTTGAGTAGTTTGTTAGCTTAGATTTCAGTGGTACATTTACTTTTGAGTAGTTTGTTAGCTTAGATTTCTTATGAAATATTTTTCTCGAAAATACAGCCGCCATCATGCAGTTTTTGACCCTAAATAAGGTAAATCAAAATTGATAAATTCATATACCTTTTTTCCTTTATATAAGTGATAAACACCTTGTCTTTGAATATATTTCTCTAGAACTTAACTATAGACCGATGTCCAAACTAATTTCGACTTGTGTAATGCTTATGAAAATTAAAGTGCACTGTAAGAATAATTTTCAATCTATAGAGTTTGTTCAAATGATTTTCCACTAGTCAATCATCTCGAGCCTTAGTCCCTCAATGGTGTTAAAACGAAATGGATAACTCATTGGGTGAGAGGAGAGACAACAAGCAATAAAAAAGCAACAAGAAAAAATGAATTTTTTTATCTATTAAAAAATAAGAAAAAAAAATATAATAACTCCATAAAAAAAAAAAACTCTTGCAAAGGCAAAGAGAAATTAAAGGGAAAAATAAAACAAAAGTGGAACATGGACCTCGTGTAAACAAAATATAAATTATCATTTACCTTGTCTTATTTCATATTGAAATAAGGAAATTGATTTAAAACCCTAATCTTTAAATATCCTATCCAAATATGTTGCACATGGCCGGTCCTGGCATTTTAGAGGTCTGGGACAAATAATAAAAATGACCCTATTAAATAATATAATTTTTTTTTTAAAAAACATCGTCTATTTAAACTGTAAATAGCACCAAGTATTGTTATAATAGGACTAATCGTGTGTGATATCAAAAACAAATTGGTCAAGGTTACTTTTATTTTTTTAAAGAGTTTGTATTAAAATAATCTTCTACTATAACAAACACCCTCGGATTAAACAAATTTCAATTTAAATTTATACGAATAATTTATATCAATTAAACAATAAAGAATAAATAAGAAGAAACTATCAATTAAAAAAAGAAAAATAAATTGAGCAACTAACTTTGAATTTTAATTTTTAGATTCTATTTTTTTTCTTTTGTTTCAGAGAAGGAAAAAAGAGGAAGTCACAATTTTTTCTTTAGAGAAGGAGATGGTTTTTTTATTAGATTAAGGTAATTTTTTGAAAAAGCCCATAACCTTAATTTGATAAAGCCCATAACCTTAATTTGAGGCCCGTTTTTTTTGAGGCCCTGAACTGTGGACCAGGTTGCCCTGACCCAGGGCCGACCCTGATGTTGCCCCATTACAATCCATAATAGTGTTTCCAAATTTGCTTTTATTTTTTTTAGAGAATTTCTTTATTGACCCCAGCGAAAAATCAAAAATACCCCTACTTCGAAAATGCATTTCCGAAGTAATTTTTTTTTCAAAATTTTCCCAAAATTCAGAAATGCATTTCCGAAAACATCAAATGAGGGGTGTTTTCGGAAATGCATTTTCGAAAACACCCATTTTTGGAAGTTTCGAAAGTATACTTCCGAAAAATGACATGGTAAAAAAAATCTAATCTTCTTCCCCCTGTTTCCGCCCATTATTTGTTTTTACCAATAATTGAAATGTAACCATGAAGTAGTCCAAAAGTACCATTAATACCTGAAATTAAAATGAAATCGAATCAGAAAAAGAAAATTCCTTCCCCTAAGGAATTGATATCTTATTATGAATCATAAGGGATGGTCTCACATGAAGCATCTTTGAAGGTTATTGAGGATTTGCAGAAAACTTTATTTGGAGTGATATCATCTGGTAGAGGTAAACAACATAGGGTGTTAAATGAAACATCTTTGTTGTTTTTTTTGCAATTAATAGAGAATTCGGTCATGAGAAGCTAGGAGGAGTGGAAAACAGAACGTGGAAACAAATTGGGAAGCAGATTGGATTTTTTTTACTATGTCTTTTTTCGGAAGTATACTTCTGAAATCTCCAAAAATGAGTGTTTTCGAAAATGTATCTCCGAAAACACCCATCCGATATTTTCGGAAGTGCATTTCCAAATTTTGAGAGAATTTAGAAAAAAAATGACTTCGAAAATGCATTTCCGAAATTTAGGGACATTTTGAGGTTTTTGTCAGGGGTGACCAAAAAGTTTAGGGGTCAATAAAAAAATTATCTTTTTATAATAGATATAGTTTATAGTATGGTGCACATAAAGTATATGGTTGAACGATTCTCTGATGAAAATTGATAAAATAGGAACTCAAAATAGTGTGAGCAAGGTTAGTTGTTAATTAAATTAAATTATAAAATAGTTTAGTTTTCCGCCTATTTCGTTACCAACTTTATATTTTGTTAAATAAATTACCAAATATTTTTGTTTTCCTCCTATTTTTTTCTCATTTGCCAATTTATTTGTTGAATGTTCTTTGTTCTTGATGTTACTTTGTTTAAGGACGAGAAAAAGATCAAGTGTGGCGGAGTTGGATGACATGTCAAATAGTCATGTTTGGGCATTTATTTTTACGAAGAGTTGTATATATAGTTGTACTTTGGAATATTTTTTTTACATTTGATTTAAAATTTAAATTGACTTTTAGGAGAAAAATAGAAAACATAAGCGTTTTCAAGGAAAAAGAAAACAATTGGAAGCTGGAGGCCAAATTGCAAAGTGTTTAGAGAAAAATTGAGTATGAAAAGCTGATAAATTGGGAAGGATTGGTAAGGAACACAAACAAGTAGTGTCGGAAAATATGACCATGTCACTAAGCACACTAAAATATGAAGAAGAAAAAAACCAAAAAATCTGAACAAATACTAACAATTTCTAAGCCCTCGAGGGCTCCGCAGGGTAATAAAAAAGTCCTCTATATAGATTAGTCGATTTGATTGATTGAATATTACATATATTAAAAAAAAAAAAATACGAACAATTCTACGGACAACACGACAACACATATTGAGGAAACACGATATGTTGCCCTTTAGTTTATGTAACATCTGTGTTAAAGATGCTTAATGCAACAACCTTAGTATTATTTCGTCATTATGTTGTCTCAACCAAATATAAGATTTTAATCTACTAGCATATGTATCAAATTTTCATGTTATCTATCAATACACACTTCTATTTTTTTATTATTAGAATTTTAGCTAGTTAAACTTTCACTCTTCATAGTTATAAGCTTTCATGGCGCTTTTTTTTTTCTTAATACAATCCAGTTTCTTTATCATTTGTTTATTAGCTTTCTTTACGCTTTCTTTATATTTTTTATAAGCAAGGAATTCACTAAAAAGAGTACTAGGGGTACTCAACACCCGCTTACAGAAGAGGAACGAAAACGCTCAAAGCTGGAAAAATTACACACCAAGTGAAGTCTAAGTAAAGTAAAATAAAGGATTTATACTAAAATCATAAAAATTACACTTGGTGTTCGCAATTTTACCGATAAACGACCACTTCCAAGCCATCATGTTAATATTCCACATAAGATCGTTAACATTACAGATACCTCCATTGAAGATAACTTCGTTTCTCAACTTCCAAATACCCCAAACCATCGTTGCCCAAACGATTCCCACCTTTCTCCTACTAATAGCGAATCTCCTGACATAGTTGCCCCATAACATAAAATTCCTCCAAATACAATGATCAAATTCCGAATCCAAACCAACCCAATCCGTCGTATTCTTCCAAATCAAAACAGACACCTGGCAAGAAAACAGAAGATGAATTAAAGATTCATGATCCTCCGAGCAAAGAACGCAATTATAATCAGAATTTGAGAGAGCAATACCTCGAGATAACAACTGATCCTTTGTAGGAAGCTCTGTTAAGAAAAAACCTTCAGATAAAAGCTCTAACAGTGAAGGGAATATCAGTAGTCCACAAAGCCGAAAACGAATTTGCTTTTCCTTCTTCCTCCAACTCTGAAATCCCGCTGCCAACCAACAAATCATAACCAATTTTCGAGGTAAAGCCCATGTCCAAATCTTGATTCCAAAACACGCTATCGGGGCGATCCGAAGCCGGCGATACAAAGGCGATTAAGTCAAAGAGCTGCTGCTGCACGACGACAACATCACCGTCCAGCTGCTGGTTCACAAGGCCCAAGTCACCCCAAACCCAATTGTTACCGTCCCACTCTCCCGTATCTCCCACCTTCACCCCTTTCTTCTGACTGATATCATAAACATAAAAAAAAAACTATCCAAAAACTTTATTCTCCCAACCATACAGATTCCCAAAACAAAATTGATTATCCATCCCCAAGGACATACCTCACATTATCCGCCAGCACCGGCGCCGGAAGCGAATGCTCAAGCTTAAAATGTTATTCCACCAAACCAAATTTAACCAAGACGTTCTAACTAAAGAACCTGCAGAAACAACCAAACGAATGTTGCCATACTTAGCTTCCAAGAACTTCATCCACAAAGATTTTTCACCCTTCAGAATTCTCCACACCCACTTTAGCAATAGGGTTGTGTTGAAAATTTCCACCTTCCTCACCCCTAAACCACCATTCTCCAAAGATTTGCAAATCCTCTCCCACCCCACCCAGTGAACTTTTCTCTTTACTTCCTTTTCTACCTATAAGAAACTCGATTGAATCCTCTGAATATCCCTACACACCTTATTGGGAGCCCGATGAAAAGATAGCTGGAATATAGAAATGCTAGATAAAACTGACTTAAGCCAAGTTATCCTGCCTCCTAAACTTAGAAATCTATTTTTCCAATTACCGAACTTGACTTTACGCTTTGTTTATTGACTTGACTTTCTCCTTTCTTTATTTGCATTGTTTTAATCGTTAGTGTGTATAAGTAGTCCCCTATTTTGGAATAGTGAGAAATCTTATGATAGATCGTATATAAACTATTGTTGTTTCTTGTTATTTTTAGTAAAATATCTTAATATAGTCTTATTATTTTTTACTCTTGTGAATGCACTTTTTGCATCAAAATAGATAATTTGATTAACCGAAAAATAAGACATAACCGGGTGATATAACAAACATAGAAGTCCAACCATATCAAACCACGTCCTTGAAAAATGTAGTTATATAAACATGGACAACCGACTAATAAAATTGTTAACTACGTGACTTCAAACACGATCAGAGGATGGGGTTGAATTATGATATAGACAAGTTTTCAAAATCAATTTTAAAAATTTTCATAAGAAGAGAGGAGTAGTAGATGAAGAAGACATAAAAATAAATGTGATAATGTAAAAATATAAGGGATATGAAGAAAACACTCAATTTATCGTGGTTCAGGCCAAAACCATGAGGCATACGTCCAGTCCTAAAGGATATCACCTTGAGATTTTCACTAACAACTTTGAGCCTTTATGATTGATTCATTCCACCACCTCTTACACCAAGCTTTTATCCCATGTTTAGCTTGCAATCTTTATATTATATGAGTTCAAAAGAACTACCTTCTCTTTGTTTTACAATTACGTATTAGAGATAATGACAAGAATTACACAAGTTTCTACTTGAGCGATTACTCTCTCAACAATGAAACTATATGAAGTGTATATGAAAATTTTAGGAGCAAGGTGAGAGAAGAGGAGAAAGCGTTTTTCAGAAAAACTTTTGTATTTTAAAATGAATATAATACCTCCTTTTATAGTAGACAAAGGAAAATTTGAAAAATCCCAATCTGGTTCATAATTGATTATGCTATGACCATAATCAATTATGCACTTGCAAATAAGGAAATATTTTGTAGGATCTGAACCATAATTGATTATCAAACCTTCACAATCGGTTACTATGTGAAATATACCTCATATTTGATCATACAATTACCATACTAGATTATAGACCACATTTCTCTTTATAATCGATTACAAATACTTCTTAATTGGTTATGCTTAGTTTTTGAAAATAGTTTGACTATTTTCAAAGGCTTTTTAGAAGAAATTTAAAAGAGATGAATATTTTGAAAAAAAAATGTGAGAGTGATATGATTTAAGTATTTGGAGACTAACACACTTGATTTACATAATTGATTCTAGAAAGATATAAAACTATAGCTCCAAGTCATATGATAAACTTTTAGCAGCTAAGCCTGTTTCTTGATATTGTTCATTTGTATTTGATCTTTGAAGCCAATCATCTGAAACTTGTCACTTTTTTTTTAAGTTATTATTTCTTATTCATTTGTTGATGATGCTCTTGATATCTTACTTTGTTACCCCTTGGATTCATTAAAGCATGTTAAGCACATAAAATCACATTCTCTCCCTTCTTGATGATGAAAAATCATCTCTCATAAAGGTTGATTAGAAGAGAGGTTAAGGTGAAGAAAAATTGGAATTTTAACTTCCACTAAAAATTATAGCGAGTATACTCACCCTGATATACTCCCCTTAGGAGTATACTTCTTCCTCTTTGACATTATCAAAAAGCAGAGAACAGACAAACATGATGTCAAGTAGAAGATGCATAACGAACATAACAATAAGATAACGGGGAAATAACCAACTAAAAGAAATATTACTCATATGGATGATAAAAAGTTACAAATAGCATGAAAAGAAATACTAAAATATATTGAAGAGTAATTCAATATTCAGAAGATGGACTGATCTTCTGATGGTTACTCAGAAGATAGTATTGACCAGAAGATGTTATCTGGGTCCCATTAGCTTAGCTGTTTAGTAGTAAGGGTACTTTAGTATTTTGTAGTACTGTACTGTTTGTACCTTAGACTTGTTCACTAAGTTTAATGTTTTAGGGCTTATGTGGCAAGATTTTCTTTTCTTATAAATAGCCTTGTAATAGCTATCATTAATAGCAGAATACAATATTTATTCTCACATCTCTTTTGCGCCATTATTCTATTATTCTCTTTGTCACCATCTTTATTCATTGTGCACCAACAATTGGTATCTAGAGCTCCGGTTCCAAACACAGGGAAACACGAGTGAACGTGAGTTTGTGTGACTGTGTGATTGATTTTGTTTTTGGGAAACAAAGTTGTGTTGAATCACATTTTTTCTTGATTGTTTGTGGGTTGGGAAACACTGTGTGAGTGTGAGTGAAATCTGTTTTTGTCTGCACAAGTTTAAAGATGAGTGGAAGCAACTTGAATACCAAACTTCCAGTTCTTGATGGTAAAAACTGGAATAGATGGATGATTCAAATGCGTGTATTATTTGGTGCTCAAGATGTTCTAGATCTTGTCACTGGAGGATATATTCCGGTTGCAGCGGATGCAACGGAAGAACAAAGAGAAGCGCAGAGAGAGACGAAGAAGAGAGACCAAAAGGCGTTGTTCTTCATCCATCAGTGTGTGGATGTGAATGTGTTTGAGAAGATTGCTGATTCTATGACGTCAAAGGAGGCGTGGGATATACTGGTCAGGTGTTACGGTGGTGACGTATCAGTGAAGAAGGTGAAGCTTCAATCCCTGAGAAAGCAATATGAGAATCTCAACATGAAGAACAATGAGAAAGTCTCTGAGTATATCTCTAGAGTGATTGTGATCACTAATGAGATGAAGGCTTGTGGAGAAACTCTTTCTGAACAAGTAATCATAGAAAAGATATTGAGGTCACTTACTCCTCAATTTGATTATATTGTTGTATCCATTTAACATTCTAAAGATCTGGAAACCATGAGAATAGAAGAGTTGCAAAGCAGTTTAGAAGCACAAGAGTTGCGTCTGACTGAGAGAACTTCTGAGAGAGAAGTTGAGCAAGCTCTGAAGTCTTCTTTTGTCAAGAAGGACCAGAAGCATAGACGTGGTGATAGATTCTAGAAGGAAGCCTCAACTTCTGATGAGAAGAGATATCAGAAGGGAAAGGATAAGAAGAAAGTTCAATGTTACTGTTGCAAACAGTTTGGCCATTTTGCTAGAGACTGTTTGGCAAACAAAGGAAAGAGATCAGAAGAAGCAAATATAGCTAGAGGAGGATCAGATGGTGAACCTGTACTATTGATGGCTTCAGAGTCGGACAAAAGATGTTCGTCAGAATGGTGGTATATGGACACTGGGTGTTCAAATCACTTGACTGGAAACAAACAATGGCTGATAGACTTTGACTCTGAAAGGAGGACAAAGATCAGATGTGCTGATGATAAGTACCTATATGCAGAAGGTATGGGAAATGTCAAAGCCAAAGTGAAGAATGGAAAGACTGTTCTGATCAAGTATGTTTTGTATGTTCCTGGAATCAGAAGCAATCTGATGAGTGTGGGTCAGCTCATTGAGAAAGGTTTTTCAGTTGTTATGAAGAACAACCTCTTGAAGTTGTATGATTCCAATCAGAAGTTGATTATGCAATCTGAACAGCGAATCAACAGAACATTCAAGGTGAATGTAGAAACAGCTGAAACAAAGTGTCTGAGTGCTGAAGGCTCAGAAGGTGATAGTAAGTTGTGGCACAAGAGGTTGGGGCACTTGAACTATAGAAGTCTGGGGCATCTAAGTTCTAAGAATCTCGTACGTGGCATTCCTAAGATTGTAAAGCCTGAGAAGTCATGTGAGGTATGCATGAAAGGCAAACAACCCAGATTGCCATTTGTATCAGAAGTTGCTCCAAGAGCAAAGCATGCTCTGGGAGTAGTGCACTTTGATGTGTGTGGACCATTTCCAGAACCTTCACTTGGAGGAAATAGGTATTTTGTGTCTTTTGTGGATGAGTTCACAAGAATGACGTGGGTAACTCTCATTAAATTTAAGAATGAGGTGTTTACAGAATTCCAGAAGTTCAAGGTGAAGGCTGAGAAGCAGAGTGGTCAGAAGATAAAGATTCTCAGAACGGATGGTGGAGGCGAGTATAACTCTACAGAATTCCAGAAGTTCTGTGATGATAATGGAATTGAGCATGAAGTTACTGCTCCTTATACTCCTCAACACAATGGTCTTGCTGAACGTAGAAATCGTACTTTGCTTGATATGACGAGAAGTATACTTAAAGAGAAGAAGCTTCCTCATAATCTATGGGGAGAAGCTGTTGCTACTGCAGCATATGTGCTCAACAGGTGTCCAACGAAGAGGCTGAAGGAAATTGTTCCTTTAGAGAAGTGGACTAAAGAGAAACAGAGTGTTAGTCATCTGAAGGTTTTTGGTTCTGTGTGTTACAAACACGTTCCAGAAGCTAGAAGGAAGAAGCTGGATGATAGAAGCAAAGTGATGTTATTGGTGGGGTACCACAGTACAGGTGCATACAAGCTCTATTGTCCAGAGACTAACAAAGTTGAAGTCAGCAGAGACGTCATTGTGAAGGAATCAGAAGTTTGGGATTGGAGAAAGTCTCAACCAACTTCTGATGTAGAGATAACTTTTGAAGAAAAGTTAGAGTCAGAAGATGAAGAATCTTCTGAAGACGAGTCAGAAGATGAAGCATCTTCTGAAGATGAGTCAGATGGAGAATCTGATTCTGATCCAGATTCTGATGATGATCCAGAGTCTGGTGGTAGTCATGATTCTGGAAGGGAAAACTCTGAAGACATAGGGTCTGGAGGACAAGCTTCTGGAGATGATCATGGAGGAGGTGACTCTGGAGTAGCTGACTCTGAAGTAGCTCAGCGACCACAAAGAGTCAGAACTATACCAAGAAGGTTTGCAGATTTTGACATGTTGCAAGACACAGAAGTTGACTCAGAAGGAGAGGTCATTCAGTGCGCCATGTTAGTAGATTCTGAACCAGTGAGTATAGAAGAAGCGCTCAAGAAGAAGGTCTGGCTGAATGCCATGAAAGAAAAACTTGAGGCTATAGAAAGAAACAAAACTTGGAAGCTGACAGAACTTCCAAAGAAGAAGAAAGCCATCAGCGTCAGATGGGTTTTCAAAGTAAAGCTGAAGCCAGATGGATCAGTTGGTAAACACAAAGCAAGGCTAGTGGCTAGAGGTTTTCTTCAGAAACCTGGACTAGATTACTTTGAGGTGTTTGCCCCTGTAGCTAGACATGAAACAATCAGACTGGTGATTGCGTTAGCTGCGAACAGAGGTTGGTACTTGATGCATCTGGATGTAAAGTCTGCATTTCTGAACGGTCCATTACAAGAGGAGGTATACGTGTCACAACCCCCTGGCTTTGTGAAAAAGAATAAGGAAGGGATGGTGTACAAATTACACAAAGCTCTGTATGGATTGAAGCAAGCGCCCAGAGCTTGGAATTTGAAAATTGATTCATTTTTCAAGAAGCAAGGGTTTCAGAAGTGTGAGATGGAATATGGAGTTTATGTGCAACTTTCTGGAAGCAATATGATTCTATTGTGTCTTTATGTTGATGACATATTTCTTACGGGGAGTTGTCCAGAAGATCTGATGAAGTTCAAGAAGGTGCTGATGAATGAGTTTGAGATTACAGACCTTGGGAAAATGTCATATTTTCTAGGGATGGAGATTCTGTACTCAGAAGATGGTATCATTCTGCATCAGTTGAAGTATGAGTTAGAACTTCTGAAGAAATTCAAGTTGGAGAATTGTAAAGTTGCTGTTACACCGTCAAAAGTGAATCAGAAGTTGGACTCTGATTCTGAAGGTGAAGATGTTGATGCTACGGTATTCAAACAGCTGGTTGGTTCTCTAAGGTATTTGTGTAATACCAGGCCTGATATATGCTATGCAGTTGGATTGGTTAGTAGGTTCATGAGTAAACCTAAGTGGTCCCATTACCAAGCTGCTGTCAGAGTCTTGAGATATGTCAAGGGAACTCTGAAGTTTGGCATATTGTTTCCTTCTGGGAGAAAGGAAGAATCAGAGTTATTGAGTTATTCTGATTCTGATTGGTGTGGAGACAGAGTTGATAGAAGGAGTACTTCTGGATATTTGTTCATGTTTCTGGGAGGCCCTATCTCTTGGAGTTCCAAGAAGCAACCTGTTGTTGCTCTATCAACCTGTGAAGCTGAGTACATCGCAGGTGCTGTAGCTGCATGTCAAGCTGTGTGGCTTCTGAATCTATTAGAAGACCTAAAGATTAGGGTGAAGAAGCCTCTGAAGCTGATGATTGATAACAAGTCTGCAATCAATCTTGCAAAGAATCCGGTGTTACACGGAAGAAGCAAGCATATTGAGACTAAGTATCATTTCTTGAGAAGCCAAGTCCAGAATGGAACATTAGAAGTTGTGCACTGTAGCACTCAGAAGCAAGTGGCAGATGTTCTGACGAAGGCGATCAAGACGGATCAATTTCTGCTCTTGAGGGATGGAATTGGCGTTGTCAGTTTTGATTGAAGAATATGAATTAAGGGATGGTATTGAAGAGTAATTCAATATTCAGAAGATGGACTGATCTTCTGATGGTTACTCAGAAGATAGTATTGACCAGAAGATGTTATCTGGGTCCAATTAGCTTAGCTGTTTAGTAGTAAGGGTACTTTAGTATTTTGTAGTACTGTACTGTTTGTACCTTAGACTTGTTCACTAAGTTTAATGTTTTAGGGCTTATGTGGCAAGATTTTCTTTTCTTATAAATAGCCTTGTAATAGCTATCATTAATAGCAGAATACAACATTTATTCTCTCATCTCTTTTGCGCCGTTATTCTATTATTCTCTTTGTCACCATCTTTATTCATTGTGCACCAACAAAATATATATAAACAATGAGTCAAACATGAAAAACAAAGGAAACTATATAACACTGCTATTTTGCACCATCATCATCATCACTACTCATCTCAGAATTAACATCCTAAAATGGAGTAGAACAAAGATCCTTAAGGCATCCAGAAGATCAACAATGTTATCCAGTCTGGTGCATAAATGCGAGAAAATCTTAGAGTGATCCTCAAAACTTTTGGAGTGATCATGGAGCGGAATGTTTTTCTCTTGTGAGCTTGCAATGATGACTTGGAAACGATCTTCAGATGGATGATATGTAGGTATGTCAAAGTCAAAATCTACTAGATTTGTCCCTTCTTGTTGGTGAAAAGTTGGAGGAGCTGGAGGATTCAGAAGGTTGACGTATACTTCATCCCTCTTTAATATATTTATTTGATTCAAATTAGGTTTTCTGATCCTCGATTTTCTTGTATCAAATTCTTCTCCTTCAACACCAATTGCATCATGCAATTGAATTTTTGAAATTATAACACCATAGGATAACCAAGTTTTACCCATCCGACAATCTATCATGTGTTAAATAACATCACTAACCTAATTTATTGTGACATTTTTTAGAAGAAGAAATAATACAATAGCATCTATTTTGAACAATGGAGCATGAATAGATTTCCTTGGAAATCCTACATTTGAGATGACATAAAGGAGAAGACGACAACTCATCGACATGTAATCAACGGTTAGAGCCACTTCGTGGCCAGCAGTATGATCAACTAAACATAATTAAGCACCATCCTAAAGTTTAAACTATTCATCCAGGTCGTCACAAGAACTATTAGATGAAAAATCAGTGCCTTCACATGGTAAGCCAAGAATGTCACCAAACTCAACAATAGAAATAGAAAGTGAAATAGGAGTTCTCCATATGTTTGAGGAGATGACCACATCTTTGAAGCTAAGATGTATGTAGAAGATTTTCATTAAATAAGGATATATGAGCTCAAGTTTACAGCAAAAAAAATCTTTTAGATCAACATTATTAAAAAAAATGCATGTACTCAAAACCTTGTTATCTCAAATATTTCTCATGAAAATATTTTGATTGAAGGATTGTGCGGTTGTGGAAGTATTGATTCAAATTTTTTTCTTGAGAAGCATTTGAGAAGTAAGTGGAATCGAAGCTTGAAGAAACAGATGATGAAGTGCAGATATGCTTGAGAGTTATTTGAAATTTTAGTAGGTGATGATTTTGGTGCAGAAATATAGTGAAAAAAAAAAGTAGAAGTGAGGGATACGAATGAAGAATAATGAAGGAAAAATTGTGCCTTTATAACCACTTTGTAATCAATTATGAACAAGCTATAATCAACTATGACGTGAATATTATGGGGCGGGAGTGAGGATGAGAGAAAAATATATTGGGTGAATTGGGAAAATGTGTGCATACTGCAGACCCTTAGAAGAGGGGGGCTTAGGTCTAAAAAATCTGAGACGTTTTAACGACGCTCTCCTAGGAAAGTGGTCTTGGAAGATTCACTGGGAAAGAGGAGGCCTTTGGCACAAAGCCTTATCTAATAGATATGGTGATCTGGTTGGGTCTGCTAACAGTAGCTGGAGAGGGTGCTCTATTTGGTGGGCTGATTTAATTAGTTTAGATTTAGGCTTGGGAGAACCACCTAATGAATACTCTGTTAGAGGAATTTATAAGAAAATCTCAGAATCTACAGCCATCTCGCCGCCCAATCTCCCATGGGTGAAGATTTGGAATAATTCAATCCCGACTAAAGTTTCTTGTATAGTTTGGAGGCTATTCCATAACAGGATTGCTACAAAAGATAATCTGTTTAAAAGAGGAGTTATTGGACAGGGATCTTTATTATGCTGCAGTGGGTGCGGAACCGAGGAATCGGTCTCCCATCTATTTTTTGAATGTCCATTTTTTGCAGGTATCTGGTACTGTGTATCCAAGTGGTTCGGCATATCAACTGCAATGTGTAACGGAGGGATAGCGCATCTTCTTCAATTTGAAGGACTCATTGGAAACGGTAGAGTTTTCGCTGAGAGAATCAAGGTGATATGGTTTGCCTGCATCTGGTGCATTTGGAAGGCAGGGAATGATAAGCTATTCAAGAACAAGGACCTCAATATGATTAACATAACAGAATCTGTGAAAAGATGGTCTTGGAACTGGTTGAAAATCAAATCCAACAGCATAGTCGACAACTTTACTTCATGGTATTTATATCCCAGAGCTGTCCTGGGATGTGTCGATTAAATCGTCAGTCCGAGTTCAGAATGCTGTTTTGGTGAAGTTCCCGTCATCTCGAGTGCAAAAATGCTGTCTGGCGAGGATCCCGTATATGTCCTTGTTTTGCTTTGGTTTCCAGTGCTACATCATTTTGTTGCTGTCTAATGTAATGTGTTCGTGGCGGCAATTCTGGAGCGTATTTACTATCTCCTTCCAAGAGCGTCAAGGCTGTTTGTATAGGATCGCTTCGTTTCGATTCAGAACTACATAAATTAGATCTGGTGCATCCTAGCTCTTAGAAGCTCAATCGGCTTGTGAAGGACATAACCATCTTAGAGCAGCAGTATAACTGTTTTTTTTTTTGTTTTCTTATGATTTTATCAGTCATTATGTTAGTCTTACAGACTGTAGTGGTGTTGCCCATATATATTATCTGCCATTATGTTAGTTTATTAGGACTGCAACTTTTGTTCCCCCTGTTCCTTACCATGGCAGTTGGTGTTTGGTTATTCTGCTAAGCTCCTGTAACCTTACAATCTTGTATCTTTGGTTTGGCATAACTTATGCCCAGATCAGTTTAATAATATTTATATTTTGGCCTTTTCAAAAAAAAAAAAAACTATGACGTGAATAAATCCGCTTTGCATAATTGAATAAGGAGCGCTTCTAATCGATTACTTATGATGTTTTTCAAACCATAATCGATTACAGTGGAGGTCGTAATCGATTATTCATCGCGCCTTTTCGGTTTGAACTCTTGCGATTGTTATGCATAAGGCACGATCAATTATGAGGCGAAAAGGACTTTGCTTTTTGATATTTTTGAGAACTTAGTGCACTTGGCCCATTATGTTTGCACATTCTCTTTTACTTTTTGCATAATACTGATTTTAACAAAGAGTAGAGAAAGTTTATACTCCATTCATTTTTTAAAAAATGTCTCATTTAAAATATCATCTTTTAAATTATTTGTCCGTTTAAAATATTAACGCAATATTATTAGTTTTTCCAAGAATATATCTTTATGTATACTATTTCAACTTATCTAGGTAGCATGAGTACATGAATAAGATTTCATAACGCAACGAATACATACAACAATAATAATAATAATATACAATACTGATTCATTATGAAAGCGATGTTACACCCATTTTTTCCAGTGCAATGGAAAAGGTACCAGAGTTATAGATGGTAGATTACAAGGCAGAAAATAACATAAGAGGAGAAGCAATTAATAACAGACCATAAGCTATTATGAATCAGAAGTACTCCTCAGTCCTTCCCTTGAAACCAATTTGACCCAAAGTGAGGGAGATGAACAGTCCCAAGTGCCAACAGATCAGCCATAACCTGTTTAACATGTTTGCCTTATTATGTCTCAGAAGGAAAACTATATTCAAATTTGAACAATTATAAAATGTGTCCACCAAAGGTTCCATGGTCTAGCGGTTAGGACATTAGACTCTGAATCTAGTAACCCGAGTTCAATTCTCGGTGGGACCTAATTATTTTGCAAAATACATGTTTTTTTTCATTTTTTGTATACAAGAGCACTTGTTCAAATACAGTTCTGGACATTTGAGAAATTAGTACGCACAAGATACTTTACTGTCTATTATGGCCTTTAAATTAGTCTCTACTTGCACGCACAAGATACCTTATACCTATTATGGCCTTACACAACTTGAAAAATAAGTTTCTGCAGTTGGCCGACTGTTTTTGACACTTGATAATGATTATGAATGCATATTGCTGAGAATCAAGTGAACTTAAATAATAAAAGTGAGGGAAATGACTGACCAAAACTGTGAAGTGAGAGCAGGAGGAGTAGGGAAGTGAGCAAGTTCAGTTCCAATGCTATCAAAGAAAAGTCCAGTCAGACTTTTACCGTCAATAGCCGGTATGCTAGACGGTGCCAACCAACCTATCAACCCAAATCCAATCACATTGAAATCCCTCCGTAGCCAATCCCTCTGGAAGCTTCACACCATCACAAATAATGTCACAATTCATCTTTTACATCATCAAAATATTTATTCATAAAGATCAAATAATTCAATGTCACACACCCCAAACACGATACAAATACTGATATGATGATTTCGATAATAATTTTAAAAAATTAAAATAAACATAATCATAAGTGTCAGTATAAGAGGTACCGATGCTACGGAGTTAAAAACCTGACAAATCAATCTTATAATAAAAATTACCATGTAACTCTTCCACCATTTCCTCTTGCCATAGCTTGTCTCAAAGGATTCCTAGCGGTTACTTGTGGTTTCACAAATCCTGTAAACGAATCACAATTAAAATAAATACAAGCGTATTAAAAAATGATACATGATTTATTATATGTTAATTAATGACATATATACCTGAGGTGAGACGTGATGCACCACCCATTCCTACGACGGTTGCAAAGGATGTTGTTGCCATTCTAGTATGTGATTTTGGGGTGGACAATGCAAAGAGATGTGAATCAGATATGTGAAGAATCTAGTGGTGATGGTAGTTTTTGTGTTCCAATTATTATTATTATTGTTGGCATCTATGAAAAAATTGAATCTTTCTGAATAGATTAGGTTTGGATTACGTTTTCGTGGATGTGGTGGTTACTCAATGACATCGTGCCACATTGGAGCGTTTGGGATAAAGTGGGGTCCTCATTAATCCCTTGGTTGGTCACTCCATATCGAGCAAGGATTACAAACTACTAGTAGGAATCAACATTTTTTTATTTCGACGTGGAAATTAGTTATATGTTGAGAAGTCTAAGTATGTTTATATGTCGAGAAGTCCAAGTAGGTTTTTGGTATAGTGACGAGTGTCTCAGACTCAGATAAAAAGAAGTATGTGTATTTGTAATGATAGCATATCAATGTTTAAGCTAATAATGTTTGAGAAGTGTAAAATTGTAAGAGTATATTGAATCGTATTTTGTGCGATCTAAATTCACATTTACATGTGAGCGACGGTTAGAACCGTCATTGACGAACATGACGCTCTGTATGCGAGACCGTTGGATGTATTCTAACGGTTGAGAAGTGCATGATCTCTAGGTGAGAGAGTACACATGTTCGTTAGTGATGGACGTAGTTTTGAATTGGACTGAATTTATTGGGTCATTTTCCGGGTTAAAACAGTCGTCCCTCCAAGTCTTTTGTATCAAATATGAAGTTATGATTGTTAGATTTGTCGAGACTAGCCTAAAAAAGAGTATGATTTAACGTTCCACGACCTTCGTTTGATTCCTCAAATGGGGGAATCGATTAGTGGTGAGATGCGTGGGGGTAACTATTGACCAAACGACTTCAAACACTAGATGAGGGACTTGTAAAAATGTTTTTTTTTATAAAACGATTGATATTACTTGGACAATTTTAAGAAGAGAGATGAAGCAGAGATTTAAGCCCCGAAAAGTAAATAATAGGAAAACAAATGAGAAAGGATAGGAAAGTTCACGCACGAATTTATATTGGTTTTCCATAAACCACACAACATATCAATTCCTAAAGATATTCCTTTTAGAGTTACACTATCAACTTCGTCATTTATCACAGGATCAACCCCACAATGTTCTTACAATAGGCTTTTACCTAAGTTCAGCTTGCAACCTTTACAGTAATATCAATGTTATAAGATAATGATACAATTGATGTACAATTACATCACAATTTGATTCAAACAACAGTTACACAAGCAAAGTTCTTACTTAAGCATTTCTCTCTCTTAACGCTAAAATAATTCTAAGTGTATACAATTTTTCTAAGAAGATAATGAGTAAGAGAGAAGAGTGGTATTCCAAATTTGTTATGTTGTGACGAAGTGAACATAAGTCCACCTTAAATAAGGGAAATTTTGGCTAAAAGAATTTTGATCGGAGCTACTCTCTAATCGATTAGCCAACAGCGTAAATTGATTATGACCTGAGTTTTTAGGAATGAAAAGTGTTTCGGGACGACCATATCTACCTCGATCTAGCCATGCCTTCATTTCCCCGAACACCATAAGTCGAAGACGTCCCGGATTTAGATCAGGTATTCATTAAGCTTTTAGAATATTCTCCTGGCCACTAGACTATCAAAGGCCTATAAACAAGATATATGTGCCTGATGTGTGTAAGCCTCAAGTGCACGGTTGTGTCAAGTAGTAAAAAGTATTTATCCCATAGGGAGATGTGTCAGTACCAAATCTTATTGCAACTATGCTTATTTAAGGTGATCGTAAAAAGCTTTGTTTGATGCATATTAAAAAATAGATTTTAACCGCTAATAAAAAGGCAGGACTAGGGATTATGATCGTTCAATTATACTTACCTATACTATTATTCATGTTTGCATTGCGAGAAGTTCTAAGCCATTTTTATAGAAAATTAGATAAATTTGCGCGTTACCCACTTTGGTGGTATGCGTATCTGAACATGTTTCAAGCACAACTATGATATTCAATTAAGAGCGTTACGTCTTGTCACATGATGCTGCATCTTGATTGTATCTCAATTGAGATCAAGTCACCTTGTCAGTGGCGCCACGAACTCAATTGTTTAGTAACTTGCTTTCAAACGTTGAATCATTATCTTTCGATACATAATCGACATATTTTTTGACTTTGCTTTCGCAACTGTCATTATCGTGGACTAGATTTCAAGTTATAAATTAAAGCAACCTCAGATTTCTTGCAATTGCAAATGAATAAACTAATAGGGGTTAGTCATGAGTTAAACTCTCATAACCCCATGTCCATAAGAAACTACTCACTCATGATAATATGGACAACAATGATAAACAAATTAAAGAGAATTGCAAGTAAATAATTTTTTTTTTTTAAATAATCAATAACAAACTAAAAGAAAGATGAAGGCAATAATAAAATAAAAGTACTAGAAATTACGATAAGAAAATCCAAAACTTTTATTTCTCTGAAATTATGATTGGCATGAATTTTGGTAAAACTAACTTGGCAGCAACATGTTGAAAAAGATGTTATCAACTTGCAGACTCAACATGTCAAATGTGATTTCCTAACTACAAGCATAAGACATCTGGTATGTCACAGATGTCCTAACCGGAAGTATATGACATCTGGTCTGTTTCAGAGATGTCCTAACCAGAAGCATATGACATCTGGTCTGTCAAAGTTTATAGTTTGGATGCAGTTGGTTATTTACAGATTATTGAATATTCTATGAATATTAATAGATCCTATGTGGCATCCAACTAATGAATTAGAGACTTTGTTGGTTTATTCCATTTTCTAAATGTTGAGACATTTAGGAACGTTGAGACATTTTAGGAAACTCTAGATCGAAGACCTATTTGCTTGCAGATTCCACTAACTAACATTTCTACTAATGTCTCTGATTTGTGTGTAATCTCTGGTGTATGCTTGTTCTCTTATGGGTTGAGAATTATATGTGTTTGATTTATTTTCAAACACATATGGAGAAACATGTCGAGAAAGATGTCATATGCAGGAGTCATTCGACATCGTGGATGTTTTGGCTGGGTTGTTGGATCGGTTCAAGATTTAACAGATGCAAAATATTTTGAATTATTATGAAATCCTGTGTGGCGGTGATTTGGCGATGATTTTAAAGGTCTTGAAGATTCAAGTCAGAATCAAGAAGAATATTCACTTTCTAATGATGGAGATAATTTAGGAAGATTTGACTGAAGACCGATTTTTATGTAGAATCTTCTGTTGAATAGTAGCATCTGATATGCACAAGTGGATTATCATCAGTTGAACCTAGACTTCAGGTCTAGGTACGTGTCTCAACAACAAAGAAAACAATCTCCTAAAAATGGAGATTGTGCGTCGATTAAATCAGGATAGTGAGGGGTTTGTTAGACCCTAAATTTATTTCAGAAGCAAAGTATATCAAATGGCTATCTAATTTGGTTCTAGTTAAAAAGGCCTCTGGAAAATGGAGATTGTGCGTCGATTAAATCAAACTCAATCGTTTATTCATATCTACTCCCGAACATTGACCAACTTGTTGATAACGAAACCAAAAGCAAATAGAGGAATTGGTTTAAGAAATATGGAGGTTTTAAACACTATATGTCTCATGAAGTTATGTTATAAAGTTATTAGACATAAAGCCGAAAATCTTTGGCTCAATATCATGCAAGATAAATACGAAACCCATGGAAGTACGACGCCTATGATGTATAGAGGTACAAACTCGAGTTTGTAGAAGGGAATTTTTAAGAGAATTCTAGAGTTGTTGGAGTTTGTATCTGGGTAGTAGGAGGTGGTAAAACTATCACTGCTTGGATCAATAGTTGGCTGGGGAAGGATATATGTCTGGATAGTTTGAATGTCATCATTCTTGATGGGCTTATGGGAGCAAAAGTGTGTGATTTTGTTAATGAGCATGGAAAATGGAACTTGAGCATTCTTAATCGTTGGTTGTCGTAGGAAGTGGTTGAGCAAGCTTCGTTCATGTCTTCCACCATATTTAGGGCATGAAGCTGGAAGTTTTTTTTTGTTATAGGTGTAACACCCTAATTTTCCCCCGTGTATTTATAATTAACAACCAGATTAATTTAAAACTTTCATACAATTAGGATGCTACTTTCATCAACAAAAACTTGCTCATATTATATGACATGTAACACATACAACTTTTTAAAAATTATTAATAATAACGGTAACAAACATCATCATGTCTAACTTCATTTTTTTGCAGCAAAAAACATCAACAAATTGTTATTTTAATATCTCAAAGCATAATTATATATTATAGTAATTAAAAGAAATAACTGAAAGGTGTGAAAAACACTAGAAAAGGGGGGTTTGAATAGAGTTTTTAAAACACAAAGCTATTTCTAAAAACATTGCCCTTTCTTGAAACTACAAGTTCTTTACTATGGATAATAACAAAAAGATGCAAGAAGGAAAGAACTCGGTACTTTTATACTGGTTCACTTGAGAACTTTCAAGCTAATCCAGTCCACCCTTCCGAGGTGATTTTGCCTCTCTCAAGCGAGGACTTAATCCACTATAACTGAACCGATTACAATCGCACGGGCTAATTGTCGGTGACTAACGTTGCACAGACAACCTTGTGACTAACAACATGCACAAGCAACTCCTGTGACTAACACCTTCACATGTGCCCCTTGTGACAAACAACCTCTAAGACTCTCTAGCCCTAGACTTCTTGAGACAGCTGACCTTTACTCGGTCTCTCAAGGAACGATCAAACAACCTTTGATCACATGTTTGTTTACAATATAAGTGCTTCTACACAAGCAAGATGTAAACTCTCTTTTTAAAATCTAAGACTAAAAGAAAAATGAAGCTATTAACATTATATACAGAGTGAGTATTTTCGTTGAAGTTCCTTAGCTTCTTCTTTGAGTCTTCAAGCCTTTTTATAGCCAATATAGAAATATAACCGTTGGAGGGAAAATTCTGAACCTTGCAGAACGTTGGCGGCTTGTCTGTAGTGGTAGACAAGATAGTATGCAACGTCCTCCCTTTTTCTTGGAGTGGAGCGAAACATTCGTCTGTACCTTGTACTTTCGTACTACAGTGTAACGTTAACTTTTTCTTCTTGAACTTTAGAGGCTCTCAGCATGAGTTGGAAGAAAAAGAATGATCATTGAATTCTTCAGAACTTCAAGTATTTAGAGTCTTCAGAACCGCATCTTCAGAGTCTTCAGCACTTGGTATTCAGAATCCCTTTGTCTTCGAAAACTTGAGTCTTCAGAGCTTCAAGTCTTCAGAGTCTTTAGCATTTCAAGTCTTCAGAGTCTTCAGAACCACGTCTTCAGAGTCTTTCAGCACTTGATCTTCAGAATTGGTTTCTTCAGAACGTCTATCAGAGTGATGATTTCAAATGCTTCTGCTTCTGAAGTTGTTGATATTGTTCATCAGAATTTTATAGCGCAGAAACATAACCTGATGGTTTCTAATGTTTTGGCCATGCCTTCTCATTAAAATCAAACATGTTTGTTAAGTACTCAACAATAACAAATGTTAGCATAACAACAACAAAATTGTTCATACATATAGTTATCATCAAAACTCAAAGACGTATTGCAGAATCAAATCTTGTTCTAACAATCTCCCCCTTTTTTATGATGACAAAACTATGTATTTTGATGACACAATTTTGCATATAAGCATACAAATATCATAATTGAAAAGACAAGGAATACTTATCCTTTGCAGAGATACTCCCCTTGAGTCAAAGACTTGGTAAAGATTAGATATCCTAATTATGAACTTATCTGGGTAACTCCCCCTGGTTCCAATAGACTAGATAGTATATTTAGGTCTTGATTCATGAGAACTCTCATTATTAGAGCCTGACTGATAGATTCATTTCAGAGCCTGATTTCCATTCCGGAAAATCCAGTGCCTAAATGAAATCTTTCAGAGCCTGATTATGTTGATTCTGATTGAGGTTTTCCAGAACCTCATCTTTAATCTCCAAGGCTTGGATGCTTAGATATAGTCTTGATAAGCTCAGAGCCTGGTTTGTAGATTCTCAGAGTCTTGTTGTATATCCTGATTCTAGAATCACATTCTCGAAGACATATTACCAACGAACTCTTTAGAGTCTGATTGCCATTATCTGATTTTTAATAGTTGATATTCAAGGCCTTTAGAGTTTGTCGCCAATCATTTTGATGTCAAGCAAAGTTGTATGATTTACCTGAAAAAAGAAAACATTTCCAACACAAAACAACATTTTTATATGGGGTTAGTAAATGTAAGCAGTTTTATTTCAGGAATTGATTATTAATCATCATAATATGACTTCATATTTCTCCCTCTTTTTGTCATAGTCAAAAAAATATTATGTGTGAAAAACATAAGACATAAGACATAAGAAGCGAGTAAATATAAAAAGCAAAATAATTGATAGATTTAAATATTATGCGTATGCAAATAGCTGAAAGATAAACATGGCATACAAGGCAAAACACATAAGATTCCTAGTGTTATGATAGCTAAAGGTAAAGCAATCCTAGAATCTATGGTTTGGAAGGTCCAGAGGAGGATGTTTTCAGAGATGCCAGAATTTCTTTAAGCATATTCTGAACATTCACATTAACTTCTTTCTGTTCCTTGAGTTTTCTTTAAAAAATTTGTGCTCTCTCTTGTATCCCATTTGTTCTTCTCTGATCTCATTGATGGCTTGCTCCAGACGGAGAATAACAGAATCAGTAGATGAAACAATAACAGTAGCTTCATCTTCCTTTTCTTTAGCTCCCTTAGCTTTAGCTTCATCTTCTTTCTCCTTGGCCTTGTTAGCATCCTCTTCAGCCTTGCGGAGTTTCTTCTCTCCAGCTTCTCGAAGCGCCTTAGCTTCAGCTTCCTTTTGCTTAGCAGCAAGTAGATTGAAGATTCTAATTCTTTCTTTTTATGCTTCTTCTTCAATCTTCTTCTGAACATTTGAAGTTCTGGATATTTGAGAGAAGTCTATTATTATCTCAAGATGATAGCCACTTCTGAAATAGTACCCAAGAATTATCCAAATCTTGAGACTGAGTACTGGTAACAACTTCTGATTTAAGCTTAGAGATCATCTTTAAATCTTTGCTTCTGAACAGATTGATGCATTCACTCAAGGTTTTAGGAGAGGGCTTCTCATAGACAATAATTGAGAGATTTGATGAAGGTACAACCAATGGGGTTTCAAAAAGTACATCAGAGGATGGTTCAGAGATGTATGTATGAGGAAGTTAAGGATAGACTCCATCAAGAACACTTTCTGTTGAAATGAATGGTGCCTTACTACCTGTCCAAGTTTGAGATATGAACCCAGTTTCAGACACAATTTGGTCAGCAGTGAATGAAAATGCTTCAGAACATGGAGTTAGTATTGATGATGATGCAATGGAAATAGAGGATAAGGTGGGAATAGATTCAAATTTAGATAAAGATATTTTATCAAAGATCCCATCAACCGGCTCAGACTTCACTGATGCAGAGAACATGCTTGAAGAGGCACCATCTATGAAACCATCAATTGATGATTCTGGATAAAACGTTATTGAAGAGTTCTTCAAGGATTGGACTTGGTCATGCTTCTTCAACTCACATTCATATTCTTATGAAGCTAGTTTCCTTTTTCCTTTGGAGTGATCCCTAGGATTTAGAATTTCGTATTGATTCTGAGTGAATGAGGGAAATCTATTGACAAGGATTTTTCTCCTGAAAATAGTGTTGGAGGGAACCACCAGGGGAGGGATACTTATTTTCTTTAGCAAGGACATGTGATGTAGATTGTAAGCATTAAAGTGTTCTCCAATTGTTGGGACCAAATCTTCTGTGAATCTTACTTCTTCAGTCAGAAACTTGATTAGACCCCTTTCCATAAAGATATCAGACAAAAGTCTTCCAAATGGAATATACGGTTGAATCTTCTTGTTTTCATTATTTGTGGTTTTGGTGTTGAAGATAGTGTCCCTTAGATAATGGAATAGAATGAAGGGAAGATCCGTCTTCTTATGAGCTATTAAATAGTACACCGTGTACTTTTGATCTGTACTGAGGTAGTTTGAGGTGTTTGAGTAAGGTATAGGGTGTATGCATCCTAGATTAATTTTATGCCAAATCCTCAGATTATCCAGTAGATCAACTGCTTTGTATTCCTTTTGATCCAGAGAAAAGTTCTTGAAGATAGTACTATGGATGGTTCTTCTTAGAAATTTTGAATTTTCATTCATGTTATAGACCTTTCTCCCTTCTACATAGTTAATCCCCAAAAGATCTGAAATAGATTTTTCAGTTATGACAATCCTGGAGCCTAGGATATGAGATACAATGTGATCCTCATCACACTCAGCTTGTCTCCAAAAATCGTTTACAAGAGCTTCATAGATTGGACCATGCAATCCTTTATTTCTTCCGATGCTTCAAGTTCTCGTAAATACTCTTCAATTTATTCATCTTCATTAAGAACTTCACGAGGGTCGGTCAACGTCTTCTCAAGAGGTGTAAATAAATGAACTTGCCTTTCAACATTCATGATAGCTTCTTCAGTAACATCAATTCTAAAGCAATCTCCTTTGTCATTCGGATGCTTTGATCGATAAAATAGCAAGTGTACTATTTTTCCTCTGTAGTAATAAAGGGGAAATTCCCCGAATGTCGATCTCAAGGACTGCGTATCAGTATAGAGTTCTAAATCTTAATTCAATCAAACAAAAACTTACATTGGGGTTTTGATTTGCAATTCTAAATTAACAATAAATAAAAATAACATAAAATTGACCAAGTGGTTTTAACAAATATGAGAGCATGCTAAGGTAAAGTGTATGACTTGCCCTGTAATAACCATGAATTTTGATTTCTTCAACAAGTTCATAACCTTTAATTACCGCCCTTTAGATTATTTTCCCCTAAGTCCTTAGTGGGAAAATCTTTGAACATTCATCCTAAATCCTAAGTCCTTAGAGAATTATGATGAAATCAAGCCTTTATGTTATCAAGAGTTAACCGGTAACTATAGGGTATCCCTAGTCCTAGGTGATATCTACTATAGTCTAATCGTACAAAAACCTTAACAACCTGTAATACGGTGAACTGACTTTATTTGAAATGTTGCGGTAAGTAAGAGTCGCCACCGACTTTTATTTTATCCAATTGGAAAGGCTAAAAGAACAGGAAAGACCTTTGAAAGATTTTGAGTTCGGGGGGTAAGTTATACAAAGGGAAGGTGTAAGGCACCCTTTGCATCCATGGTTATCCATGGGCTCTTAATTGCTTAGCTCACTTGTTTGTTTGAATTGTTTGAAAAGATTTTGAATAAGGACTTTAGCTTGTAAATAGGCGTACCCTTTTTGAATTGATTTGAAAAGGAGGTGTGAAAAGCATTTGATTTTGATTTGAATGGAGCAAGCAATTAAGAACTACCTACCCTAAGTTCGTCTTTCTTGTTCTTTAAGTCTTTCGGGCGAAAGGGTCTATCCATACCATGAGAGGGCAGGAAGTCTTTCAATTGGATGTTTAAGGGTCATTGAAAATAATCGTTCGCCACAAGACTGTCCCTACCATAAAGAGGGAAGGTAGTCTAAGGGAAGGATATAATAGTCTTTTAAGGCATCATGCGAGGATACCTTAGCAATTGGGACAATCATCTTTTACCGAGGCAACTTCGAGGGACTAGATGATTTTCAATCTCTTTAGGCAACCTTGCTTTAGGTATCCTCGGAATCGAGGGACTTGACTATTATTTAGTACAATTAGAGGCAACGGGCAACAGGCAACAATAAGGCAACAATATAAGGCAACAAGAAGGGTTACCCTAAAGGTATGTGGGTGCAACAATCACGTGGTTAACTTCGATGATATTTATCTTGTAAATTAGTGATCTATGTTCAATTCATGGTTTATCACTCCCTAGGGTTACTAACCACGCAGTTTAAAATTGCAGAAATTAAAGGCAGAAAAAATATAAAGTCCTACGCTATAACAATAAACACCTGCGGGTAAAGGGAAATAAAAGCATAAAATAAGAGGGATAAATAATTAATTTAAATATCTTGAATGCCTTGATCTTCCTCGAACTCTGAAAATTAAAAAGAAAATAAATAAGGGTTAGCGCGTTACAGATTCATTGACTATTAACGTAAACTCTATTTTAATCAAGAGGTGAAATAAAAATAAAATGATGTTAAACAAAGAAATTAGAAAACTTAGCTCTTTGATCTAATGGCACGTGGCTGAAGGATTTTTGATTAACCCTAAAAATTTGACACGAAGAAGAGAAACGTTAGTGCATTGACTGAAAATACACAAACCCTAATTGAACGAAATATAAAATAACCTTATTATTTCTAATAATCATTAAAGGTTCTCAAAGAATCGAGAATTCGATTTAACCCATATCAATCAAATAACTATTGGATAAAAATCATGATTATTGAATTGATTAAGTTTTTTTTTTGTAAAAAGAATTGAAAATAATAAGAAAACAATTACCGATAGAATTGTAAAAACGAGTCTTCGATAAAATAAAAAATATTTGTTAAAATATTATTATTTGAATAAAGATAAATTAACAATAAAAAGAAAAAGGTAAATAAAGAAAGAAGAAAACAAATAAACAATTATATAATAAATAAGTAAAATAAAATAAGAAAAAAATTTAAGAAATACTCAGCTTTGATTAGGTGTTGTGATGCTCTGGATGTCTATGGTAGATAGGCGTGCTCAGCAACGTCGGATCATACGCCGGGGAGATCTAATGGTGAAGTGCTGTGGGTCTACCATAGTCACACGTGAGGCTCCTGCATTGGATCTGAAAACAAGCTAGTAATAAAAATAATCTGTCGCACTTGGGGATCGAACACACGTTCTGTTCGTTGCCAGCGCCAGTCAAAAGCCATTCGTGCTATATTACTCGCTAGTTAGTAATATGCCACACATATATTATATAAAAAAAAGACCAGCTAAATTCAAACGCAGAAAGCCTTTCGCGCCCAGGCCTCGTCTTCTCCATGGAGATTGTGATTTTTTTTGCTACGAAACAGGCCCAGTTTTGCTACAAAATCATTCATAGCCAATTCCTGCAAAAATCTAATTTGACCAATGGACATGATAAATAAATAATAAGACCGTGGTCCGACTCGAAATTCTCTTCTGAGTTCAATGGTACAATTAATATTGTCGAATTTCACTTGCATCTATGGTTCCCAATTTGAAGCTTTGGAAACCCTAACAATGGGGGTTCATCATATACACACCCAAACTTCAATTAAACTATATTAACAGAACGAGAACATCATAATAACCAATATTGTGCAGTCAAATTTCGTTTATGATGCATAAAATGCTAGAATCGAAAGTCAAGAAAAACAAAGGCAAACCGTGCTATATAGGCTTCGATATTGGATGCTTTAGACTCCGATAGTGATTGGGAATAGATCAGGAGCACTCCAGGAATGTGTTTGAACCTCCAACAGTCTTTGAATCTCCTCCAATCTCTCAAACTGATTTTGGATTTCTCTTGAATTTTGGTGAAGTTTCACGATTCTCTCTTGCCTGCAATCCTTATTTTTTCTCTCTCCTTGAGGTCTGAGATACTTGCACTTATATATTGGAACAAATCAGGTCAATAAAACTAGCCAAGATCCTTTTGAATCAATCTTTTGAACTTTGATTGAAATTTGGTTTTAAATCTTTCCAATTTTGCCAAATTTCAATATTTTTCAATCAATCATATTTTGTCCGAAATTATATTGATCATGAAGTTTTATTGATGATTTAGATTGATTAATATCATATCTCTAACCAAATATTCATTTTTATTTGATTTATATGAATTAAAATCACTTTTAAATGATTAAAAATTCAAATAAAATCAAATAAATGTTGCAAAATTCGTGAAGATCAGATTTGGGGCCTTGGATATCTTGGGGATCAAGCTTGGGCCAAAAAAATTGGGTTTCCTTGCAAAGAAATTCATTTTGAACCACTTTTACTTCCTATTTTTTCCTCAAAATTGTCCAACTTTGACAAGGCATATCTCCTTCGATTTTTAAGATATGGGACAGTTCTAGGACTTTTTGGAAACCTCAAGATGCCCTCTATGATCCTCTTTGGTAGCTTTTTCCCATTTGAGGATTTTATCTTGATGATATGGGCTTTGACAAAAAACTGCTTTCGGTTGACTTTCAAAAAGGACCTATAATCTTTTGATCCATATCTCTCAAATGAAGCATTTTTAGATTTGGCATGTGAGAGACAAATTTGTAGAGAATTCAATTTCCTTTAAAATGAGCTTTGGATGGGAAATTTATGATGTTCCCTGTAGGAGTTATGGCTGGTCAAAGTTCAGGTGACTTTCTCCTATGAAAACCCTAATTTAGAAACTTTAGGTTTTGTTGATTTCTGATCTTTTCTTGATGAATCATGATCAATCCTTGATCAAATGATGAATGATACTTCAAAATAAGGTTGTTGACAAAAAATCAGGAGTTTTGACTGTGATTTGACCATAGTTTGGCTTTTAGGTCAACTAGTCGATTATTGATCGTTTGGGCCATTGAGTGAGCAATCTTTTGAATTCGGGCTTGATACTGTCATGAGGATACTTTGAATCATATGAGAGACCATGAAGTCCACTTGAGGTATCAGAATTTGTTTTTTTCTTGGAAAGAAACAAAACCCTAGTTTTGGTCCTTATTGCTTAGGAGGAGAGTGAACATGCTTGCAATTGGATATCATATGAGCCTGAGGAGACTGCTTGAGCCAAGATATCTTGAAATGTGATGGGCAAATTTTGGGGTATGACAGCTGCCCCTGTTCAATCTCTTATACCTGAGGATGTAGATTGGCATGTGTGCCTGTCGGAATCTGAAGGTAGAAGAGGATTAAACACTAGAATACCCAAAAATTTGCAATATCAGTGATGGGCTTAGAGATGCCACCCAGTTATTGAGAGAATTGATTGAGATGGGTTTAAAAGATGCCATCTGGATCTTGGGAGTATGAAGTGGGCTTAAAGATGCCACTTGACTCGATAGACTTGAGAGTCAGAATACGTTGTACGTTAGATCGTATCTGAAGGATATACTTAGGATGAGTCGTACGCTAGACTGAAGTATGGGTCGTGCGTTAGACCGGATCCAATTTGCATTTGATAAATGTCTGGAAAGCCGTGCGTTAGGCTGAAGGATGGGTCGTGCGTTAGACCGGATCCAATTGCATCGATAGATGTCTGGAGAAGCCGTGCGTTAGGTTGAAGGATGGGTCGTGCGTTAGACCGGATCCTTGTGTTGATAGTTGTTAGAATGCACCGTACGTCAGGTTGCGTCCTAGGATGAGTCGTACGTTAGACTGAATCCTTTGTATTGAGAAGTATTTGTTGGAGGTCGATCATACCAGCACTGTTCGTAGTGACAGAATTAGATCTAAGTCTCGATTATCTTTGAACTATTCATGGAGAATGCCCGAAACTAAGTATCAGAACTAAATCATTGTCTTGATTATCTGTGAACTATCTTCGGAGAATACCCGGAAATAAATATCAAAATTAAATCTTTGTCTTGATTATCTCTGAACTATCTCTGGAGAATACCCGGAACTAAGTATCAGAATTAAATCTCGGTCTTGATCATTTCTGAACTATCTCTGGAGAATACCCGGAACTAAGTATCAGAATTAAATCTTGGTCTTGATTATCTCTGAACTATCTCTGGAGAATACCCGGAACTAAGTATCAGAATTAAATCTTGGTCTTGATTATCTCTGAACTATCTCTGGAGAATACCCGGAACTAAGTATCAGAATTAAATCTTGGTCTTGATTATCTCTGAACTATCTCTGGAGAATACCCGGAACTAAGTATCAGAATTAAATCTTGGTCTTGATTATCTCTGAACTATCTTTGGAAGATATCCAAAATTAAGTGTCAGAATTAAATCTTGGTCTTGATTATCTCTGAACTATCTTTGGAAGATATCCAAAATTAAGTGTCAGATCTAAATCTTTGTCTTGAATGAGCGTCGAAATTAAATTGTTGACTTGATTATCTCTGCACTATATATAGAAGATACTATTCATTTGGTTTGTAGGAGTAGACTGAAAAAGAAAATATTAGTTTTATGCAATATCGTGATGCATGTATTGTAATGTTAATTTTTTGAAATGAATGAGAGTGTTATGCATATGCTATGAGGCGTATGTATGTTATGTGTATGCCATGCGGCGTATGATGTATGAATGCAAAACATTGTTAATGATGATAGTAGATTGTAGCAACGTCTGGAGGGGAAAAATAAATCCCTGACTGTTGTGGAGAATACAGAGCACTAGTCTTCCGTTTTGGAAGGAACCCCCACTTCATACTCGAGGATGCTCAGTTGGGGATTTTTGACTTCTGCTTGGGGATGAGAGCCATTTGAATGATTGATCTTGATGTGCCCTGACTGGGGATAAGAGAGATGAATAACCCTATTTGGAGAAGAGAAAAAAGTGTCGGGGAACCGACAATGTCGAAGATGTAAACTCCGTTGAGGAACTAAGTCTTTGTTGGGATGAGAACATTTGAAGGTATCTTCTTAATGATTACTCTGTGAGGATATGATCCTGTGTAACCGGCTTTATGGGAAGGCATGAATGCTTTGAATATTGCCCCCAGTGATTTATAGCTCTTGCCATTCCTAGACTTATATTGATTAGGACACACCACTGAGTATCGATCAAGATGTCAAACTGGACTTGCATAGATTTTCCCCTGCTAGTAGGGACTTTTGGAAAGATTCGCCTCGCGAGGACTTTATGAGATGTGCACTATGGGCGACATGCCCCTAGTAATCATAGCTGAGGATGATGCCCCTGGCTGTTTGGAATTCTCAAGAGATTCTTGGAATCTTGACTCGATTGCCCCAAATTGATTGGATAAAGCACATCATGCCCCTTGTATTCATTGCCTTCTAATTGAGTCAGGTTAGAGAGTTATTGTTACTGAAGTGGTTTCGCCTATCGGGATAACTTTCAGTCATTAGTTGTATCCCGTGAAAATTCTTCCTGATGCTAACATTTGAAATTATGTAGCAAAATATGTTTAATAATGAATTCATGAGATGCAATGCATATGTCTGTCTTGTTTTTTTGGAAAACATTAAAACATGAGATGTAAAAGCGTGATATTTGTAAAAACGTGATGTTTGTAAAAAGGAAATATCAACTCAGCATTTTTGGTAAACCTTAAGGAGTCAGGATACCTTTTTTGGTGACAGTATGTGTCATACCCCAAAATTTGCCCATCTTATTTCTCTTAAAATAGGCTCAAAGCTCAAAGACATCTCTCCTAAACAAAGGCTCAAGAAACGAGGGTTGTTGTTGTTATGAGGAAAAAGCAAAGAATCAAAAGCTCCAAGGCATCCCATATGGTCTAGGATATTCCAAGTTACCTCCATGACAAGTTTCAGGTCTCGATTCAAAAGATTGATCACTCAATTGCTCAGAAAGTCAACAGACGACTGATTTGACCTAAAAGTCAACTATGGTCAAAGAACAGTCAAAACTCCTAATTTTTTGTCAACAACCTCATTTTTAAGTATCATTCACCATTTTATCAAGAATTGATCATGGTTCATCAAGGAAAGATCAAAAATCAACAAATTCAAAAATTTCTAAATTAGGGTTTTCATAGGAGAAAGTCAACTGAACTTTGACCAGCTATAACTCCCATATGGAACATCAGAAATTTTCCATCCAAAGCTCATTTTGAAGGAAATTGAATTCTCTACAACTTTGTCTCTCACATGCCAAGTCTAAAAATGCTTCATTTGAGAGATATGGAGCAAAAGATTATAGGTCCTTTTTGAAAGTCAACCAAAAGCAGTTTTTTGTCAAAGCCAATATCATCAAGATAAAATCCTCAAATGGAAAAAAGTTTCCAAAGTGGCTCGTAGAGGACTCTTCATGGTTTCCAAAAAGTCCTAGAACTCATGCATATCTTAAAAATTGAGAGAGATATGCCTTGTCAAAGTTGGATAATTTTTGAAGAAAAATGTGAAGAAAAAGGCTTTAAAATGGATTTCTTTGCAAATAGGCCCAAGCTCTTTTGATCCAATCTTGCCACACAAGTCATCTAGAAGCTTCAATCTAGAGGCCACGAAAATATGATAAATATTTGACTTTTATTTGAATTTTTTTATTATTCATTTAAATCATATATTTAATCAATATTTGAAGTAAAAATTGAAAAGATTTGATTCCTCTTCAATTCCAATCATCATTAATCATCAAAATGCCACAAAATCCAATCAAATTTTGTGCACATGATTATTGGAAGGAGATTGAATCAGATGCAAAGGGGACAGAATTTTTGCCTCAAGAACCCCTAACTCGTGCCTCCAAAAACCGAAGAAATTTCAAAATCAATTTGAAGTTTCAGATCAATTCGAAGCATTTGAAAGGTCCAAGAACGTTCCCTGAAGATTTATGAAGTGGATAGGATCATTGCCAAGTATCCAGACATCAAGAATACGTGCATATTGCGCTACGGTTTGTCATTCTTTTTTTGTTCGATTAGCATGATATAAGCATCTTTAATGGGATTCGATTGCATATTCATGTTTGCTTTGTTGTTTAGAACGATTCTGGAAATGTAATTATGTTTTTATGCTGGTATGAGCGAGATACCATGTTAGGGTTCATGCCCTTGAGATTGGGGTTTTTTAAACCATGTAAAATTAGACCTTAAGGCAGGTATCATTGGATTCGCGTGGTTGAGACGAATTCATCCATGGCATCGCGCCAAATTTCTATGGCCATTGGCGTGTGTTCGTTATTCGCAGGTGTAATAGCTTTGGGTTTTTTTATAGCGCGCTAGTAATATGCGCTGTAAAAAGCCATGTTTCATATTTTCCATGAAGAAGATGATGCGGTGGCGAAACACCATTGGCCAGTTCAAACATAAAGAAGGCGCGCGTTTTAGTTTGTTTCCCTCTGGATTCAGTGTGATGATTCCGTACCAGGTGCCATGCTCCCTCATTATCCCAACCATCAGATAGCTCTTTCTCCAGATCCAACGCACAGAGGTTGTTGGCGCACCATGGACCACCATAGATGAGCCACACCTGATCAAACGCTAAGTTCCTCAAATTTTTTTCTTTTTAATTATATAGCACTTGTTTTTTTATTTATTATTATGTATATTATTTATAAATATTGTTTTATTTATGAAACTAGTAAAGGACCCGTGCGCCCGCACGGGTCACGTAAAGTCGGTATAAAAATCAAATAGATATAATATTTTTATGGTTAAATAATAAATTTAAAAAAAACGACATATGTATATAAACAATAATCAACATATCATAATGATTGATAAATAAAAATGAAATATTTTGATAGAAAAAAAATAATAAATAAGTAAATAATTAGAATAAAAAAATTATTAATAATAGTTACGATAGAGAGGAAAAGAACATTTGAACATAGATGTAATATTTTTTTATATTAAGTAATCTTATATGTTTGATAATGTATCAAAAAAAATTATTAAAATTTGTGGACTACATTATAAATATTAAATAAATATAATATTGTTATGGTTAAATAATTATATTAAACAAAATGAAATATGTATATAAATAAAAATAATTAAATCGTAAATATTACGAATTAAATCTGAAATATGTATGAAAAAAATAAAATAAATAATTAGAACACAATAACAATTATTATTAATTATGAAAGAGAAAAAAAAAACATTAGAACTCTTTATTTTATAGTTTTTATGTTAATATTGTTTTCTTTTTATATTGTGATTTATTAAATCAATTTATATAAATTAATGATATAGTTAGTATGACTATTATAATTTTTTATTTATAAGAATTAATACTTTATACAATACCAAAATTTTGTTTTTTTTTCTTAAGCTTTAAAAAATAAATGAATAAATAAATATGAACAATTATTATTAATTATGAAAGAGAAAAAAATAAATAGAACTCTTTATTTTATAGTTTTTAAGTTAATGAATCTTAACGTGTGATATTGTATGAAAAGAAATACTTTAAGTTTTGGATTACATTATAAAATAAACAAACATCAATATATTACTTTTTCCACACAATTAAAAAATTGACTCATATATAAATAACGTGGAATTAATTAATACTCTTAAAAAGAGTTGATTGTATTTAGTTCTGCATGCACAGAAAAAGTGGATTTCTCCAGTTTCCAAAATCTCTTGCACGTTTACCTACTAAAGAGAAGTCTAATAGGTAATAGGCCTTTGTGTATATATGGTGATAGAAACTTGTTAACTCCCACACTTCAAGTAAGAAAGGGCGAACCGTAAAGCAGAAAGTTGGAAGAAAAATGGGTAGTTTCTCCCAAGTAGCCAAAGCTTGCAGGTGGTTGATCTTCTTCTTTTAATCCAATCTTTTTATTTCGTTTGTTTTCTGTGGATTCTGAGTCTGTTCGATGCTTGTTTCTTATGTAGGTCATTGAAGTTTCTTGTCGTTGAGGACCCTGTGAAACGATTCGCGATAAAACGAAGGATGAATCAAAGATCCAAGCAACTCCGAATGAGGTTGAGAACGAAGAAACAGCGGATTACCAGGTTGTGCAGTGAGTGGGCTTTACATGCAATCAACAATGTTGCATGCGGCTGGGAAAGGGGGAGTTAGATTAAGAACATATCAATGGTGTGGCAGAATGAGATGCTTGGAATCAAATGGTCGGGGAAGCATCAGGAAATTAGGGCTGGTTTGGGTTTTGCTTTATTGGAAGACGTTCAATTTGTGGCTGATGTTATGGGAAGTGTGGGACTGCAGATAAATCCCAGAATGGTTGAGATGTCCACTTCAATGTATCTTGGTAGGATCGCCTTTGAAAGTGAAAGGTATAACATTTTTATTCAACGACTGTATTGAAAGAAGATGATATTAGGTTAGATGAGTTTAATTCCATTCCACGCATTAACTCTGTGTTTGTCTTCTGTATGACAGTGACTGGATGATATGGGCAGAGTTGGTAAAGAAGCTTAAAACAATGGTTAGGAATATCTCTGTAGACACAAAATCTATTGTAATATCTACATTAAATGATTTGTTTGTTGATCCGTATGCTACTGGTCATTTTGTGAAATTGTGATTGTTGTGTAATGCAGGTTTAGGTGTTGATGGCTAGACTGGATGAAGTGGTTTTGCAGTTTTGGAAGAGCAGCAGTTTGTTTTGAATGATGTTGCTGGGTTATTTTGTTTTAAATCAATGAAGTTTAATGTAATGTTTGGAACTTTTTTTATGTTATATTGATAGTTTGTATTTGAATTGTAACAGACAATGGTTTGATAACCTTTTTTGTAATTCCAATATCATAGTTTTATGATTTGGACCGATGCTTGAACATTTAAATGATTATTATCATGGTTTACTTTAGTTTAATTGGTGTTGTTATTGTAATGTGGCTATGCTTTCAGATTTATTTAATTTGTGTAAGATGTGTAAGTTAATAGGATCCAAGTGTTAATGATATATAGTATGAAAAGTAAACATAAGGATACCATTACATGAAAGTAATATTGTAACAACATTTGCAGTTCAATATAATTGGTAATAATAAAATTGTAGAGAAAGAAGCATCTGAAAGCACATATTATGTATGGTATTTTTTTAAAAAGATTAAGTGTTTAAGATTATTTATACTTTTTTTTAATAGAATATTAAGTGTTTAAAAATAGGTATGGTATTTTTTTAAAAATTATTTATTGATTCCTAATTATTACGTGAGTCGAAAAAAATAACTTGACAATTTTTGTTTGAAATATTTGCTCTAACATATACATTATAATTTTAAAAAATTATATATTAAGTATTTATAAACTAATATGTGACTTAATTTCTGGTTGTGATAAGTTTTATTTTGCTATTAAATTTGATGAAATAAACTAATAGTTTATTTAAAAATAGTTGATAACATCTAATAATTGCCCCTAAAAATTGGATTCTACTATATAGGTATAAAAAAAATACTTATTTACTTTTTTGCTGTTTAGAATTCCGGGAAATATGGTAAAGAGGAGGTAATAAAAAACAAAACAAAGGAGAACAAAAATATAAAAACACTGCATGGTATTGGTAAAGCTAAAAAAAGTAGTGTATGCATGTATTTTTTAAGTTAACAGATGCTGATAACATAAATGCATTTTTTTAGTTACAATACAAAGCGTTGTTCCAAATGTTTAGTAATTGCTTTGGTTACACCGTGGATAATAGGGAACAGTTATGATTGATTAAATAGGTGTCATTTATTGAAGAAATCTGGGGAAACTGAAGCGTGCAAGGTATAGTCACGATATATTTTGGACTATTCACATTACATCACTTTTACTGATTTCATTCCTCTTGTTTAGAAAAAAAACAGACATTTCTTCAAGAGATACTAAGAAATGAAGACACTGAGGGGTGGACGAAAGCCAACGCATGGGTGGATATCAGACGATGATGAAGGTGTCATGAAGTCAGAAACATTATTTCCTCCTCTATATCAGTTGTTGGGATTTTTTCCAGCCCCGATCTATTTAGGTTTTAGGGTTTTTTGATTTATTCTGCATGATAAAATGGTTTTGTGTGAGTTTTAGAAAATGATGTAAATGGAGTAGAACCCTTACTATTTCTGAAATTCACGTTTCGGGATATTGTGAAAGTTTGACTTATCTTTGTTTGGCTGTTAGTGTTACTCATTATTTCCTAATAGTTTTCATTTTCGGTCCAGATTGTCATCTTATATCTATTTTCAAGTTGTTAATCTTGAAATTTTAAGCTTATTTAAGTAAGACTTAGGGTTATTATTGTTTATTTCTCCTTCAAAACGTCCTAACGGAGTTACAACTGTTCTTCCAGTGAGGAGACAACATTGATTGAGATAGAGAAACTCGTGAATGAGGTTGCAGATGGTTCTGAAAAACAATCTTGTGCCAGGTCTGTTAGAAAAGATAGGACAAAATCGAAGAAATCTGTTACATTTGCAGAAACTTCAAAGAATGCCCCTGTAGTTGTTTCCAATGTCGTCAATACAGCTGTTCCTATAAGGAATGTTAAGGTTGAACAACATGATGTCCCCCTTGTCTCTGGGAACGATAATCAACCAAATAGCAAAACCACTGAGAACTCCAACACTGTTGTTGAGAAAACAGTTGCAAACAAAGCAAGTGTCCTTGGTAAGAGAACAAATATGCAGGCTGAGTGCAGGACTGCCAACAAAAGAGCTGTTACAGACGGGAAACCAAAAAGAACTGTGAAACTTGCAAAAAAGGGCAAAAATGTTTCAAATGTTAGGATAAGAATGTGGGGGGGAAAGCCAACTTACTGCTGGGATATTGTTATAAAGAATTCAAGAGTAAAGAAGGATAATGTCCAGGTAAGCATGCTCGAAATTTACCTTGTATTTTAATACTTTGCTGATGTCAAGTGTTTGATCAATGGAATCTCTGTGTTGTTGCAGCATTTCCCTAAGCAGATAGCAATAGACTGCTTGGCAAGTACTGTGAAGGAGGTAACCATTAGAGATTGTGATTTGCTTCAACAATTCAAGTGTACTGTGAAGACGGCATATCGTAACGGGGTTCCAAGTCCATCTGAGAAATACATGACTAAAGGCTGGTACGCATATGTGAAGGCCAAAGGGTTCAAGAGAGGTGACAAACTTACATGTCAATTGGCCCGACATGGTACTTTCATTTATGTTACGATGAAGAAGAAATGATGGGTCTTGGAAATTTGTGGAAGAAACTTGCTAATCATTATGTTGTTTAAGTGTTTTTAGTATAAACTCTTTTTCCTTTATGTATGGGGGAATTTAAATCTTGTTGTTGGATGGCATTTTGTGTTGAACTTTTCCTGCAATGCTCCTTAACTCTATCAAAACTCAACTATCTTTTTTGTTTAAATTCTAATGGTTACATCTTTTTTATAATTCTGTTGTTATGGTATCTATAAGTTTATTTGTATGTTATGGATAACTATTTTGGCACCTAACTTTAATGTGAATCATATGTTTGGAATATGAAAACTATTATTTTCTTACAATGCTGTCATTTAGAATATGAATTCTTTTTTTACTGTATTTGTTAAGAAAGTGAAAAATATTTCAAAAATACATAAGTCCATACTCTATTGGATATTTAAATAGATGTTTTTTATAATTAAAAAAAATATATGATTTAATTTATGTTGTATTGCGAGTAAAATAAGATTTATATTGAAACATATATAACAAAATTAAAAAAAGTAATAATGTATGGTTTACAATATATGTATACATGTTACAAAGTATAATGATGAATATTATTTTAATTTGTTTTGGTTTTTATGTCCTATAAAATAAAGGCCCATCAAGTTCCACGGCCCAAGCTGTAAGTGTATACCTAAGAGCATATATAGGATGTTTTTGAGAAATGAAAATATCTTGCTCTATTATCATTAAAACTTTGGAGATGGTGAAGTGGGGTGTACCATTTGTTCCTTCTCCCTCCAGGAGGTAAGTAGACAATGCATGCTTAATAGAAAATTTCTTCTGACATAAAAATAATTCAGATTTCTCTACTTTTGCATGCACTGAAAAACTTGATCTCAATTAGGGATGTATAGTTGATAACTAAGTATTTATTAAAGATTTTTGTTAGATCTGTACTAAGATGACTGCTGTTCTTAACAACAAAAAAAATAATGAATAGTTGTATTCGAAAAAATTTTGTTATAATTTGTAGAATAATTATACTGTTGTATATAATGTTTAAGTGATCCGGAAAGAGACTCCCTTGAGTGGGCACGTCAAATCATTAAAGAGTTCGACGAAGAGCAAGATAAAATGTTAAAAACTCTCATAAACGATGGATTTCTTACTGAAGAGGAATGCATGGCTGATTATAGTGGTGAAGTAAAGTGGAGGAAGCATGTCACAGAATCAAACATGCATGGACAAAATGCACTGGTAAATATCTTGAAAAATTTAATGTATTTATGTATATATTTGTACAACTCATTTACATATCATGCATGTTATAAATTCTGTAGAATATTCCTATGGAAATATCAAAGACGTGCTTTGGAAAGACGCAGAATGCAATAAGGATGGTAGATCTTGTTGATGGAAAAGGATATCACTGCGTAATTCTTAGGGCCGGAAGGAATGAGTATGAAATACATATTGGGCTTGGATGGTACTCTTTTGCAAGAGAGAAAAAACTTAAATCAGGAGACGTGCTGGAATTCTCAATGATTCCATTTTCAGATCTGATATTTGTTCAGTTAGTGAACAAGAATTGATGTTGCTGGTATGTTTTAATACGAAGGTACTGTGTTGGGTTGGTTGTTTTTTATCTTTATAGTTTGTGTTGGGTTGGATGTTTTTAATTTTTAGACTTTGTGTTGTGAATGGTATTTGTTTAAGAATATGGAATTTATGTTGACTGTGATTTAGTTTTACCTCTGTTAATTTCTATGAATGATGTTGCAAATGTTATATTGTTTGGTAACAAAGTGATTTAGTCTTAAGAATATGCAAATGTTATATTGTTTGGTATATGTGTTTTATTAAAAAGTGGATCTTTTTATGATGTAATTCTTTTAGAGCATGTTTCTGTTTCTCTATGGCTTTAGATTAATGATATATAATTGAAGAATGTGTGAATTGCAAAAAAATAGATATACATGAGTTGCATATACCATATATTGCAATTACAAAAAAAAAATTTGTGCATCTACAAAAAAATCATAGTATCCTTCAAGATTTTCATTAGAAACTCCCGAACTTGAAATGATTAACGTGCATGGCGTTTAAAACTTCAAAATACTAATTGAATGGAACATTTAATTGTCCAACTATAAATTTTCAAAGACTTCTTTGAAAACGACATTCGTCGTGACCGACAATGGTTGTTTGTCTTTGTCGTGAATTAAAATCTTTAGACCCTTTTTGCTCTTTACTCTTGATACTGCCACATAAAATTGACCATGACTGAACACGCTTCTTGGCAAATATATACCGACAAAATCTAAAGATTGACCTTGAGATTTGTTAATTGTCATAGCGTAGCATACCATTATAGGAAACTGTCTTCTGGTCATTCAGAAGGGCCATGGTGATTGAGTCGGAGTTATGTCCATTCGTGCAATGTATACGACACCACCAATGTTCTTTCCAGAAATAATTTTTGCTTCTATAACATGATCGGCCAATTTGGTAACAATGAGACGTGTTCCATTGCAAAGGCCTTCTGCTTGGTCAATATTCCTGAGAAGCATTATTGGAGTACCAATCTTCAATTTGATTTTATGATTGGGGACACAGGAAGTTTGCAAGGCATTCAAAAATTCTGGAGTTAAAACATCAAAAGAATCATTGCCGTCACCGTCTGTTGTATCAACTGAATCCGAGCTTAAATACTCTTTCTCTTGACCTGCGGGTTGACAATGTTATTTGTTGTCGTACATAATATTGGGCATGAAAAAATAAAATACACAACGAAAGCTTATAAAAAAATGTTGATTCCCGGGAACAAATTCTAAAATATACTGATTGATTTGATCAACAGTCTCTATGGTTCCAGCTAATATTGCCCTTGACTGTAGAAAATCCATATTATTGTAATTAACATCAAAATTTGGATAGTTGTTTTCAAATATTGCCTCAAGGGGATCATCAAAATCAGAGATCAACAGATCTTTAGGAACGTCGATCTCTGCGTAACCATCGTTTGGTTCTGACATCTTCCCATCTCCAACAGTTAAAATCCAATCTGAGAAATGTCTTAACTCTGCAGAACTGGTGGATTTTGCCGACTGCTGTAGTCGCATGTTCTTTGTGAGTTTCAAAACCTTGCAGTGATCCCATATGTATGATGAATTTATTGTAGCATGAACTATATCTGAGCGGCTGCCTCTTGGAATAACTGGAAGAATTTGCCTGAAATCACCGCCGAAGACTATTACCTTACCTCCAAATATTTTATTTGATGCTTTGGATCCACCCATGATATCCTTCAGAGTTTTATCCAATGCCTCAAAACAAAATTTGTGACACATTGGAGCCTCGTCCCAGATTATCAACTTTGATAGTTTTAGTAGATCACCTCTATCGCTCCCTTTGTTTATGTCACATATGGAAGATTCAAGCGTGGGAATCGGAATTTTGAATTTAGAATGCGCCGTCCGGCCACCTGGAAGTAATAGTGAGGCAATTCCAGAAGAAGCAACTGTCAGACATATTTGTTTCTTTGATCTTATATAAGAAGCTAGTGTTCTCCACATATAGATTTTGCCTGTACCGCCGTAACCATAAAGAAAGAACACGCCTCCATTCTGGTTATTCACGGCCATCATGATTTGCTTAAATACATCCCTTTGTTCATCTGTTGGTAATTAGAAGATTATTCTTAAACAATAATAAGATACTATGCTATGCTATTATTAATTTGGTTTTACATTAATAACAAATTTCAAATGGACAGTGAAGAAACCTGTGAGATTCTGATACAGCATGTTAAATTCTTGAAGTTGTTCATCGTGATTGTAGTTCCGCTCTTCGTAAATAAGCTTGTTGCCAAATTCTTCGGGAACATATCCTTGTGGTTTTGGCATCCCAGGAAAGTCGCTTTGGCTCTTACGGTTGCGTTGTAGTAGCTTTTCTATCTCAATCAATGTCAGATTGTATATTTCTTGTTCTGATAACCTCAAACCTATTTTAACAGAAGTTTGCAATAGAATTATTTAAAAAATGAAGTTAATGAAGTTGATATCTAATTTTTGCTTCAATTACATGTTACCTCTGTTGTTGGCAATAGTCTGCTGAGAGTAAAGAATTCCATCAAATAGAAGATGCCTTGTTTTGCTCCATACATGCCTTGGTCTGTTAATGCTACTTGACAACAACATGTGGACAAAAAGCAATCTTAAATAGTGGCCAGAACCCCACTGAAATGCCTCTGAAATAGCAGCTATAAATTTGCGATCATCCCCAATAAAACCCATTGCAAAACATGCATCACGGAAAGTATCGTACTTGACGTTGTTAACTATTTTCAGATCTGAATAATTTCGAGGGCCCTTCACATGTGTAAGCATCATTCTGAGAAAGTACAATTCTCCTGTAGTTGGAGGAACCCAAATTAACCTGCCAATTGTGTAACCCTTCTGCCTGGGTTTCCACTCTCTCTTCTTTTTGACATATACAAACTTTGAAACAAAATTGCTATAAGTTAACTGTTGAGCTTCGGTGTATTTCTGATTAGCTTCAAACCATGCCGTAAACATCGATTCAGTTACACTTGGTTTCTCAAGGACATTGGAAACATTGCTGATGTCAGTATAGTAGACTGAATGTTGACCTTCGCAATGGAAGTGTAATCTTTCCACAGCTGGTTTCCTTCCATGAATGGGGAAACCATAAATCCTCCAAGATGCTTCACTTGGAGAAACATACCTACAGTCAATATACTGCTTGATTTCATCAACATCTTGACGCTTAATAGGACATCCATTTTCATTCATGACAATTGCAGCAGTTATTCGATCATAGCCTTTGTTGATGTATTTAAACAAATATTTTATGGATGTGCTTTGATTGCACCATTCCATATTAATATGAGTTCTGAACTTCAACAACAATTTTGCATTGTAAGGAACAACAAATCTATTATCAACCTCTATACCATTCCTAATGACAGTGTGACCGTTGTCCCTTCTTCTGTAAACTGGATAACCATCTTGATCGACGACTGTCTCAGCCCGAAAGTCTTTAGGAAAGTATTTGGAACATTTACCATCCTTCATGCATTGCAAAGACCGGTTTGCGTTTCCGCATGGTCCGTGAATCATGTGACTTTTTACCAAGTTATATAAGTCTCCGTCGGTGTCCTTGTTCGGAATTTCGGCAGATATAATACAGTCAATATCAGCAGGTGTTGGATATTTGCTGGATGGATGTAGAAATATCAAAATATGAGCGTGGGGAAGGCCTCTTTTTTGAAACTCAATTGTGTACATATCTACAACAGAAAAAAAAGTATGAATAATGATGTTTAAGAATCAAAATAATGTATGACCAGTTTTGAAATGAATCAATACTTACACGCAAGAACTTTGCCCATACAACTTTTTTTAGTCAAATCTGACAGTAACTCATCGAATTTCATCTTAAATATTCTCGTGATGAGGTCCGGCCGATCTGCTGGTGTCAAATTATTAGAAGCAAGTACACGTTTCAATTCCGGCCAGTTTGGATTACACGTAAACGTTATGAATAGATCGGGAAATCCAACATAACTACATATTGCCATTCCATCAAAGTAAAGTTGATCCATGTATCTGCGACTACCAACATAGGACGATGGAAGGACAACTCTTTTCCCTGTGTTTGCACCATCGGTATGTCCATTGGTTCTGATATCTGTTAGATAGTTATACTTTCCAACCCGAAGTTTAGATTGATTTTTTCTTAACCATCGAAGTCTCTCAGATTCCATCATTGTATAACCATCAACCAAAAACTGTTGAAATAACCTTCTTGATCTGATAACCGTTTGGGCCTCATTCTTTCTGGCTTGAATACGAAATGCAAACCACTCTCTAATTGTGAGTCTATTTCTTTTATTTGCTTGCTCCCACGGAACATCCTCGTTGTCGGCTACTCCAGTGATTGATTCTGAGTTACGTCTATTGTTGGAATCTTGATTACGATGTCTAATGTTCGGCCTGTAACCATCTTCGCCATAAGGGAAAAGCAATGGATATTGAAATCCCAAATATGATGTATGATATTCATCTATTCTTTGAAGTTGTCCAGTCTGTTTGTGCATTATTATGTCCCTCTTCTCAGCAGTGTCAACATCACCAACAATTAGAGCAGCAACTTCAGAAACAGTTGGTTGATTATAAATTCTTCCATCGGTGCGTCGCTCGGAAATAAGACGGAGCTTTAGGTCAGAAACATTGCCTTCGGAAAGTATATCCCTTGCCATCTTAAAACTCTGGGCATGAACATTGTGTTGATATAACATAGAAGAGAGTTTTTTCACTATGTCAAGAACTATTTCGTCTTTTGTCCTGCAAAGAATGAAAACAAAAAAATGGTATATGGTCCATATCGCATAAAACAGAGCATATTATTATACACGAAGTAATTAATAAACATACTTGAATCCGTTTACTCTATGCTGTATTTCATGTTCAGTATCATATATATAGAGAGTTGTGCAAATCGGGGATTTTGTCCTGGCAATGGTAACATGCTACCTATACGATGACATGATTGTCCTTGAATTCGGTAATTTGGAGGACCTCTACCATTGTTAAAACGGTTGTCCATTTTAGCACCCGGAGACGTAAATGCAAACATCATGTTGAAAAGACGTATTTGTTGTTGAAATAGTTTTGATTCAGGGTTTCTTTGGTCAAACAGCAGTTTCTGTAACACCGGTGGAGGTTCTCTCTACAGAGGAATTTGAACTTTACCATCCCCGCAACACATTGTGAACTTAGGACTTAATGTTTGCCGACACTTGGTCTTCCTTTCTAAATACCACATGTTTGCACCACATTTTGGACATTCAAACACTAGATCACCTATGTCGTAAAAATCTCCTAAATGAATGCACAGCTAAGTTAACAGATGAGAGGATGTTTAACAATATAAATTTACTGACAATGATTACATTATTGTTACAAAACCTGAAGGTACTGCATTGACCATTACAGCTTGATTGTCCATATCTTCTTCATCTTCGTCCATAACCATGCTGTCGTCTGAACTCCAACCTATGGAAATTGATACATGCAAAGTTAATTAGAAATTTGTTTAGTGTTTAAATTAATTGAGAATGTACATTACCATAAATAAACCATACTCTCTGACGAATCATCATGCATATTATCCTCTTCGTTGTCATCTTCAAAAAGTTCATTGATTTCAGTAGTATGTAATGGAGAGTTTTTTGAAGATGTAGAACCATATTCACCAACAACGTTATCAAAGCTATTCTTTAAATTCGTCCCTCTCATATTGATGTTTCTGCATGTAACCACTCTTGGACGTTTTTTATTCAACGAATTTGCAAGACTGCTGATCACTGAGGAAGCATGAGTTTTCTGCAAAGTTGTTATAACCGAATTGCTGGAACTTGGAATGTTTTGAGAGATGGTAGAAAATGGAATTCTTGCATGAGCATTATCATGACTACTAATTGGGGTAGTCTTTCCTACATTCTCCTTCTGCAGTCCATTCAATTTCTTTGCTCTCTTGGATTGAAGTTGACGTTTACGATGAAGTCTTGCTTCTGCTGATCTTTTTTTGCTTAACACACTGCTAAACCATTTATCTTCAAGAGCCTTTTGATTCAGACCATCCATATTTCTGCTTTTTTGATTTGTTTAGACAGATTTTCGGACAAAGACTTGGTAGGAATATAAAGCCATAATATATGTATGTTTAAGTTATGTGGATATGTAATAATTATAGTAGGAGATGATATTAGCAATGATGCCTTTGTTTGGTCCTTTACTTTCATCTGCACGCTTAGCATAGTCATAAATTAATCTCTTTCATACACAATTTTGTTTTGATATTGTAATGATTATCATTCTTGGCATTACACGTTAAGTGTCATTAAACATCCAAAGCATGATAGAAAAGCAATGATGATTGTTTAAAGTGTGAAACAAACTTAACTTGTCTAGTTTCCAAAGCATGTAATAAATGAAATGAGTGAGTAAGTGGCTTGAGTAAAAAAAGGGAGATTCTTGAAAATATTTCATGATTAAATAAAAACTATTATAAGTTTAGTTTCAAAAATAATGGAATAGCAAAAGTTATATTGGTTGATGAGAATATCTGTTTTTGAAAATATTAATAGGATCATGATTTAGTAATTCATACAATATTTAAAAAGAACCCTAAATATGCAAGAAAAAAAATGGTTCAAATTAAACTTGTATAATTTAGTTATTATGATTTTGTAAATAAAATATATAGGTTGATTGTAAGATGGTTAAATTGTTATATAAGAAATTTAAATAACAAAATCTCACCTGCAGCATATATTAGAATCATATTATGTAAACTAATATGATTAAGTAAAAGTAGAATTGGATTGGGCATAAATGTAAAAATATCTCACATCTATCTTGTCCAATAGTGATAAACAAAAGAAGATATAATTTTGAATCAATACAACCCAAAAATTCTGTCATAACATTAAATTCAGAATAAGACATTGATTAAAATTGAACAAAATAATTCCATGGCAATCTCGAAATTGAAATTAAATAAAATGCTTGAATACAAAAACTACATGTTGTCCAAGAGTGAAAGCTTTGTTGGTAGAAAATGCAGTACCACAAAGTAAATAAAACAATACATCCCATAAATTTAACAACCAAAAAACATAAACCATAGGATTATAAGTTCCAACAAATTAGATATAGGATGCATAATATAAAAAAGTTGATGAAGTCTTCAAGCATTTGGTTCAATCTTCACTTTTTTGGGTGGTTTGGTTCCTGAATATTGTGTAAGTCCTAAAAGCTGACAATCCGATTCTTCAGCATCAACACCATGAGAAACACTCTTTGATGGGGTATTGGCCAAACTCTTGTCAGGATCATTTTCTCCAAATGCAGATAAGGACTCCTTCGAATGTAGTAAACAGATTTAGTAAAATATGGAATAAAATACATGTTTTGCATGAAAACATTGCAATTATCAAATAACATACCATGGAAGTATCAACATGATCAGCAACAGCATTTTGAATGGGAGGAAGACTATGAGCCTGTATTATACAATAGGATATTATTAATACAGTTGGATTGCAGTTAATTTAAGATATTCAACCGGATTACTATAAACTGAAAAACCTCATCAGCAATATAATCCTTTTCAATTTGACTGACAAATTCTTCATCATAAGAAAACTTCCAAACAGATGCTTGCCCAAAGGTTGGCTGTACTTTAGCTCTCAAAGCCATTTTCTTTTCCAACAACATGTCAAGCTCGTCAGGATAAACCATGGGATCATCTTCACCATTCTAAAGTTGCAAAAGAATGTTAGAAACCATATATTATACTATTTTACAAAGAAACTAAATTATTAACATACCTCTAACATTGATTTATGCATGCTATCAGCAGATTGTCCTATAATCTGCTCACAGTCGGCATCCCAAAATACAAATCGGAATTTTGATTCACCGTCACAAACATATATATCAACTTTGTACCTATTACATAAATACATACAGGTATAATTGAGTGATCTTAGACAAAAAGGGTTAAAAGGTCATAAATAGAAATAATTACAACAAACAACCTTGGTATGGGTTTGTGTACATTTTCGCCACACACACACTGGTATGGATTGTTCAAATCAGTAGCCTTCACAGAGCACTTTGTGCAACCATAGTAAAACCAACCATGCTTGGATACATAAAATTTCGTGGTAGTTCCAACAGTAACACATAACATGTCCTAAAAATAAAAATAAAAGCATTACAAATACATATAGATAATTGTTAACAACTTGAATATACAATTACGAATTTCTGAGTTATACTTGTTTGATTTTGCAGAATTGACTCAAAGGAATGCACTTTGCCTTATGAACAAATTTTTCAAGTGTTGTAAACTGAGATCCACCAGACCAAAGAGACATGGATTTGGCAGATTGCGAAGGCTTTTGGGATTGCTCATTTGCAGGCAACCTGGGAATATTATAATAAATCCATGCTATAATTTGGAATCAACATGCAAAACTAATTGAAATAAAAGACTGCCTAATGTTAATACTTTGACAAAAACTCAGAAATCTCCTGGATGTCTTCGTTGATTAGCAGCTTTGAACCACTCCATGCATTGGATACTGATTGAAGAAAAAAAAAGTTTACATCATTGTTGAAAAAATGTGATAAGGCAACAGCAGAAAAAAAAATAAAAGCAAACCCTGAGAATCCTTGATCATTGCATGGGTTAGTATGATGACAATAGCACCCGTGTTAGTTGGGTCATTATAATATTCCAAAAACTTAGTACCATAGCTCTCCCATAATGTGCAGTTAATGATGTCACCGCTGAGATGTTAAAATAAAAATTGGGTTAAGAAAAATTTACATTGAATCATAATAATCGAAAAATAAATACTGAAAGAGGATTAAGGGTAACAAATATACCTCAAATCTTTGAGACTGAGGGCCACAAATGTCTTCTTTCCTGGAGTGTTTGATTGCATATTGTTTATCTCATGTACAACACCTATAATATCTGCAAAAGAGATCAAATATGGCAGATGTTATAAGTAAATGGATCCTTATAAGAAGTAAAGCGTGCTTAATGTTTGTTTCTACCTTCAAGTCTGTTAAGATGACATTTGCCTGCATTAATTTCGCAAAACTCTTTGAAATAATACTTCAGAGGAGGAATATTTTGTACATCCATGTGTTTCATGGTCGTACCACCAAGGAACACGAATTTCTTTGAATGGTCACACAGCTTCCACTGAAAATCGTTATCAAATACAGTATCGTTGTTGATTATGCAAGTCATATTCTCTTGAATTCTTGATTTCCACTTATCTGTATGATCAGCCCGAATCAAAACTTGAATTCGATCACCCTAACAACAAATGTAAAAATATGGTTAATCCTAGAAATCGCTTGCTAATAATGAAAAAATGCAACATTAAACGAAAATGAAATACTTATACCGCAGCATCCATGATAACCATCTCCAGATGTTCAGCACCCTTACTGTTAACAATGCTCCATAGATCAATAATTCGAACAGCCAATCTCCATGTTTCCTTCTTGTCGCTGATGTCTTTTATGCAGTCAAATTTACGACTCATATTCTGCAGAAATGGAAAAATAGATAGATTAAAACAATAGTCGTTTAGAAAAACAACTAACAGTGTGGCATGGAAGATGTAGCATAAAATCTACGTGAAAAAGAAAAACCTAATATTGATGGGCGGAAACAGGAGAGGAAGATAAGAAAAATGTAGGGTTTGGGGCTTGAAATCAAAAGCCATAATATATATAGAAGGATGATAGAAGAAGTGAAATTTTCTTGAGCAACCAAAGAGAAAAAGCGTGCAAATGGTTTTGCTGTATTCCATGCAGCTTTGCACAACTATCTACAAAAGCATGACAGTAATATTAATTATGGAAAAGAAATTGGACAACTGAAAAGTAATGCAATGATTATGGGATACATATTTCTAATTAAATTAATTAATGTTTATGCAATTACCGTTGTGTCCCCGATTATCACCCTCAAATTGGTGATTAGAGGGTTAATGAGAGGATTTCATATGTATTGTACTTTATTATATTAAAAGTAGAAAAGTTTGTTTCTTAATTATTTCCTTTTTCCATAATATATATATATATATATATAAAATAAAATTAAAATCTTTTATTTTAATTGATAGTTTTGTTTATTTTAAATTAATCTAAAATGATTTTAAATAACTTAATAAATCATAAAAAAAATTATTAATTGATAAAAAATATATTAATGTTAGATATTTAATTGAAACGTGTTTTTTTACCGATTTAATTAATTAGGTTGAAAAACCAATAATTAATTAAATTGGTTATCCGTTCTGTTAATCATATTTAATTCGTACCCTAATCAGGGTTCACGAAGATTATGCCTGCACTGAAAATGTTTTCCTTGGGTAATTTTTCAGGGTTAGCACCAGGATTTCTTCCGACTACGAGCCACATCAGATCAAAGCTAAGTCCTTAATTCTATTCTTTTATTTTAAATATTTATTTTTTGCCTTTTAATTTAAATATTTATTTTAGCCTTTTATTTTAATTACTTCTTTTTGCCCTTATAATTTAAAATTAGGGTTTTGTATTCAATATCAATGAACTGGCCATACACTCACCCCTTTTGTGTATATTTTTCTTTTCCCCAATTTTCAGGGTTAGCCAATCGTCAAAGCTCGATTAGTCGGTAACCCTAAAATCTAACCTAATTTATTTTCCTTTTAATTATTACTTATGCCAAACCCTATTGGGGTTTAAATTTATTGTTTTTCCTCCCCCATCCCCATAATATTTTTGTATCTGCTTCGAGGTTGTATTGTGTGGCCTTGAAGGCACTTAAACCTGTCATATTATATTATTGTGTGGTTAGTAATCCTAGGGAGTGATAACCCTGAACTGAATTAGAATCACCTAATTACAAGATAATATAATTGAATTCGATCACGTGATTGTTGCACCCACACACCTTTTATGGTACCCCTCTTGTTGCCTGTTGCCTGTTGCCTTATGTTTTAATGCAGAATAGCCAAGTCCCTTGAATACGAGGATACCTCAGCAATGTTACCCTCGGTTCATTCAAAGATCATAAGTCCCTAATGATGCTGCCTTCGATTCGCTAATATGATCTCGTCCCTCGAAGTTGCCTACGAAGTGCTGAGGTATCCTCTGGTTGCCTAAACGAAAGGCTATTCTGATCCTTTCCTTAGACTACCTGCCCCTCTATGGAGAAGGACAGTCTTGTGGCGAACGATAATTCGACGACCCTTCAACCTCCAAATCAAAGGGCTTCCTTACCCTCCTATGGTATGGATATCCCTGAAAGGCTAAAAGAACATTTTTCATCTAACCAGGTAATTTGCCCCTAATTGCCTTGCTCTGGCTTAAATCTTTTTCTTACATCTTTTTCTAAAACACTCTCAAGGCTACGCTCATTTACGAGCTAAAGTCCTTGTTTCTTCTTCTACATTTCTAAACTTTTGGTTTCAAAGAGCAAAGCAATTAAGAGCCCGTGGACAACCATGGATGCAAAGGGTGCCTTACACCTTCCCTTTGCACAAATTACCCCCCGAACTCAGTTTTTATTTAAAAGGTTTTTCCTGTTCTTTTAGCCTTTCTATTAATTTGGATAAAATAAAAGCCGCTGGCGACTCTTGCTATCCGCAACATTTCAATAAAAGTCAGTTCACCGTATTACAAAACTGGCGACTCTGCTGGGAATAAATTTTCTAATAAAAGAGGGGTTACCTAAAAAGTTTAGGATTCACTTAAATGTTTTCTATTGTTTGCTTTGTTTGCTTTATTTTTTTCAGGACTGTTTTGGTTATTTTGCTGTGTGAAAGATCCTAACCCGGATCTGAGTACCTTAGGTAAATGGCATGAGATCAAGGAGACTGCACAGCGTATACTGATGTGGTTGATCTGATGGCCATCATTAGTGTGACACATTGGTTTGTCTTGGTGTTCCTTGGGATCCGACCTGAGGAAATGCTTGGCTGCCGCGTGGTGTCATTAAGCACTGATTTGCCCTTAGAACCTTAGTTGAACTTGACTTTGGCCTATTAGAAAGTAGCGAGATGGTTGGCTTTGGTTTCGACTGAAGTTGGTTGATACTCGAAGCTACACTCATATGGACTGGACTTTCAGGACCTTTTCGGTTGACGATTCGATTGCCGAACTGAGATAAGCGCCTTCGAGAAAGGTCAATGATATGAGCTCCTTAGAAACTGATCTTTATATAGGACAGGTTTGAACCAACTAAACTTCAGGGGGAGGGTATGCACCTCTGGACTACATGCAAGCCTAACCTTAAGGCAAAATTGTGTGACTTGTTTGTGTTTGTTATCTACTTGACATCATGACATCATAAGCATCATAACATCATGACTAACCGTTCGAGGACCAAAGAATTCATCTTTGCTCTATTTTGCAGGTCATGGAGACTAGAAACACCATTCGAGTTAACTTTGTGAAGATACCTTTCGAGCTGAAAGAGTTGGTATTAGAGATTCCTGGAGGTTCCCGATTCACTGAAAGACGTGGTCTCTTGCCCAGTTTGGTTACCTCAGGTTTTGATGAAGGGATGATGAGTGTACTGTTTCAATTCTTCGATTCCGTGCATTATTGTTTTACTTTTCCAGATTATCAGTTGGTACCTACTATGGAGGAGTTTTCTGACATACTTGGACTCTCTATCCGAGATCAGATCCCGTTCACTGGTTTGGAAGAAATCTCAAAATTGGAAGTTATCGCTTCTGCTTTACATCTTAAGAAGTCTGATATTGAAGGTCATTGGGAAACCAGAAGTGGAGTCAAAGGATTCCTCGCTAAGTTCTTATTCGGAAAAGCTCGCATGTTTTTGAAGTCCATAAGTTATCAAGCCTTCGAAGACATATTAGCTTTACTCATTTATGGTTTAGTGCTATTTCCTAATCCTGATCTGTTTATAGATGTACATGCCATAAAGATATTTCTGACACACAACCTGGTGCCTACTTTGCTTGGAGACATCCTGCACTCTCTTCACACTCGTACCATGAAGAAACGAGGGACTCTTATGTGTTGCATACCTTTGCTATCTAAGTGGTTTATTTCGCACTTTCCTCGCTCAGCAATGAGGAACGATCAAAGGTTGAAATGGCATAAAAGGATAATGTCACTTTCTCATTCTGATATCCGTTGGCTTTCCTTATCCAAGGAGAATGTTACTATCATCGACCGTTGTGGACAATATCCCAATGTGCCTTTACTTGGCATACGAGGAGGTATTACTTATAATCCTTGCTTGGCACTACGTCAGTTTGGTTACGCTCGAAGAGATGGTCCTCATCAGATGCTCATACAAGGGATTGTGTTTGATTATGAAGATGATGCTCAGAATCACCGCCGGAAATTTATACGAGCATGGGATATGGTGAACAAAATTGATAGCAAGAGCTTGGGGCAAAGGAACTCCATTCCTTTAGGACCTTACCTCAGATGGATGTGCACTCGTGCTCAACGCCTCATCATGCCTTATCCATATGTCCTACCTGTGATAGTGGAACCTGATTGCGAGGAAAAAGTTCCTCAAGTTATTTCTCATCCAGACATGCCAACGAACATCAAAGAGTTAAAGAGGTCTTGGATTCAGCTAAAAGAAGAAAGAGATACTTTTGAAGCTCAATTTCGCGCTAAAGAAGAGAAAGTATTAGAGCTCACAAAACTACTTCATGCGGAGCAAGGCATCAACAACTTCATTGGTTCAAAAAGGAAGTGTCCATGGGAGACTTGAAGACTTTTGTTTTTATCTTTATTATTTTATTCCTGGTTTTATGATTTTATTTTATTTCTAGTTTTATGCTTTCATTATTGTAAAGGAGAATAATAAAACAATTTACAATTTTTTTCCTTAAGCATTATTAAAAAAGTTTCTTTTGTTTGGTTTTAAACAAATTTGAATTCCAAGGTCCTCGAAAACACTGCATATGCATAAACATACCATTCATAAACATTGCATTAAAGGTCTTCATAAAACAGGTGTCTCATCTTTTCGCTGTTTATTTCAGTGAGAAAATGGATCTCGAACAATTTGTCAAGAATCTCCAAGCTCAGAATGCCGAATTCCAGGTTTTGATCCTTAACTTGGCCAAGGGGCAAGAAGAATTGAAGACACTTCTGATCAAGAAGGAAAGGGATCAACACAGGCAGCAAGATGGTCAAGATAAATGGAAATCCAAACCCAAGCGATCATTCGCTCCGTTGCACATGCCACTGTCTCAAGTTCTGCTACAACTGCTCAATCAGAACTTGATAACCCTGTTACCTCCGTATTCAATTCCTACAAATCCTGCTCCTAGGTACAAGTATCACGCGAGATGTGCCTATCATTCGAATAGTCCCGGTCATGATACAGAGGATTGTGGACCGTTGAAGCATAAGATCCAAGATTTAATTGACGACAAGATCATTGACTTCAACTCACCTGAGAAGTCCTACGTGGCTAATACTGTGTACAACCAGAAAGGTCGAGATAAACACAACCAGTAGGTTGGGGGAGTTCTAATCTCCACACTAGCATCACAACCACAACGTAAACATAACGCGCCTAAAATACAATTCACAAAGATCAACATGACTTTGGCTGAAGTGTTGCAACAGATGCTGAAGAAATGGCTAATTACTTTGAGGGATCCTCCTCGGAATCCTAACACTTTGTCTCATCAGTATAATCCTAATGCAAGGTGTGCATATCACTCTAATAGTCCTGGACATGACACCGACAATTGTTGGAGATTGAGGAACAAGATTCAAGACATGATCGATGCTGGTGAAATTGAAATCAATCATCCCAAGACTCCTGTAGTGATCACTGCTCCCATGCCTAATCACGACAAGACCGATTAAATGTCTAGAAGGATGAACTTTTTAGATCATTAGATTTACTTTCATTTGCAATTTATTTCCTGTTTGTTTGAACATTTGACTTATGATAGACATTATCTGTTTTAATAATCATCATTAGTGCATTGCATATGTTTGTCTTGAATATATTATTTCGCTATCACTCATTTTAAATTGTGTATTTAATTTGCATATGTTTTGTGATATTCGACTCCTGCTAAAGTTGTATACCTTTTGAGGGAGGATGACAAAAACGATACCGCAACTTCATACAGTATGCTTTCGAACAGACTATGCTGACGATGTACAGGCATTGTTTCAATTCCTAAACAGTGGAGATATAAGAATGTTAATCCCTCGTCAATCTCTTTGAGCCTAAGGAGTAGGAGTTTTCTTTCTTGAACAATTTAAAACCTTTGATCATAACCTGGGGCAGGGTAGTTACTCAGTTAACTCAGTCGTGCCAGTACGCTTTTACACAAATAATGATGGTTTCCCGTAATCATTAAGTCAGACAGTCAATATCCACCAAAAAAAGAAGGAAAAGCTGTTAAGTCAAAACCTATGAAGGAGACTTATTAAAAATCGAAACATCCCGCTGACTGTAATCTCAAAATAAACAATTCAGGAAAAAGTTAGGGATAATAAAGTCAAAAAAGAGGTCACTACAAATCCTCGACCAAAGAAAAAAATCACAAAAAAGGATGATTGTCTGTCCAAATAAAATGTCGGTGCTTTAACCATCATCAAATGTCAATCTTACGAAAGACCTGCTAGAACTTAAATGCAAAGTTAACTAAGCATAAGATCGAAGAACATCATGAAGATTGGGATGGGTACAAATGAACTTTGAGCCTTTGTTCTTAAACCGTGAACCAAGCCACGCTACAACCCTTGAAAGTCCTAACTGAAGTATGGTTAGTTCGAAAGCATACTGTCATAAAAAAGGTATCCTGACTCCTAAAGATTTACCACAAATGCTGAGTGGATATTTTGTCTTTTACAAACATCACGTTTTTATAAACATCACGCTTTTACATCTCCAGTTTTAATGTTTTTCAGAAACTCAAGACAGACATATGCATTGCATCTCATGAATACATTATTAAACATATCCTGCTACATACTTTCGAATGTTAGCAACATGAAGAACCTGCACAGGGTACGACTAATGACTAACAGTTATCCCGACAGACAAGATCATTCCAGAAGCAATGTATACAAGGGGCACAACGTGTTTTGTCCAATCAATCTGGGGCAATCAAGTAAAGATTCCAAGAATCTCTCAAAATACCGAATGATCAAAGGCATACATCCCAAGTAGGTTTCAAACTATTTCCCGATCAATCTGGGGCAATCAAGTCGATATTCTGAGAAATCTCTCAAGGATGCCAAAAACAATCAGGGGTATGCATCCAAGTAGATCTGAAGCTATTTTCTAATCAACATGGGGCATTGTCCTAGGTCTATGATTACTAGGGGCATGACGCCCATAGTGCACATCTCATAAAGTCCTCGCGACGCGAATCTTTCCAAAGTCCCTACTAGTAGGGGCAAATCTATGCAAGTCCATGTTGAACACTTCGATCAATACTCATTAGTGTGTTCCAATCAAAACAAACCCAGGAATGGTAGTTGCTACAATACTAGGGGCCCGTTCCAAGACATCCATGCCTTCCCACAAGGCCGGTTCCACAGGATCATATCCCCACAGAGTAATCATTAAGAAGATCTCCAAATACTCTCAACAAAAGACTTAACTCCTCAAATTCACAACTTCAACACGACCGGATCTCCAACACTTGGCTCTCCTCCAACATGGTTTATTAATATCTCTTATCCCCAGTCAGGGTACATCAAGTTACTGTTCATCCCCAAGCAGAAGTCATAAATCCCCAATTGTATATCTTCAAAACAAAATAAAGACATCAGGGTCCCGATCAGGATATTTCACATGATATGAATCAAGATCATACATCGCATACATATCCATACATTTGCACATAGTGTCTCATGATAAACTCATGCATAACATACAAAGTTTCTCATTTATTTTGAGGGACTCATTACATAATACATGCATCATGACATTGCATAAAAATTGCTATTGCAGAATACAGGTACAGACAAATGAATGAAATCTCCAACTTTCCAAGATCTAATTCAGCTACTATGAACGGTACTGACACGGTCAACACTCGAAGATCTAATTCATTTACCACGAACGGTGGTGACACGATCAATTTCAAGATCTAATTCAGTTGCTATAAACGGTACTGACACGATCAACCTTTAAGGATCTAATTCTATCATCACGAACGGTGTGGACACGATCAACTATTTCCTAAGTCTAATTCAGTTACTACGAACGGTGCTGACACGACAAGAGATCTAATTCTATCATCACGAACGGTGTAGACACGATCATCTTTCCAAGATCTAATTCAGGTATTACGAATGGTACTGACACGGTCAACTCTCAGAGATCTAATTCTATCATCACGAACGGTGTAGACACGATCATCTTTCCAAGATCTAATTCAGTTGCTACGAATGGTACTGACACGACCAACCTTTAAGGATCTAATTCTATCATCACGAACGGTGTGGACACGATCAACTATTTCCTAAGTCTAATTCAGTTACTACGAACGGTGCTGACACGACAAGAGATCTAATTCTATCATCACGAACGGTGTAGACACGATCATCTTTCCAAGATCTAATTCAGGTATTACGAACGGTACTGACACGATCAACTTTCAAGGATATGATTCCATCATCATGAACGGTGTGGACACGATAATCTTTCCAAGATCTAATTCAGGTATTACAAACGGTACTGACACAATCAACTTTCAAGGATATGATTCCATCATCACGAACGGTGTGGACACGGTCAATTATTTCCTGAGTCTAATTCAGTTATTACGAACGGTGCTGACACGACCAACTCTCAAAGATCTAATTCATCTACTACGAACAGTAATGACACGATCAACATTCAAACAAACTACTTCTCAAACAGTTCAGACATAGTCTTAAATACTCATCTGGATGGCATCTCTAAGCCCATCCCCCGATGGTACAAATTTCTGGGTATTCTAGTGTTCAATCCTCTTCCACCTTCAGATACCGACTGGCACACAAGACACTCTACATCTTCAGGTTTAAGAAAATTGAACAGGGGAAGCTGTCATACCCTAAAATTTGTCCATCTTATTTCTCTTAAAACAAGCTCAAAGCTCAAAGACATCTCTCCTAAACAAAGGCTCAAGAAACGAGGGTTGTTGTTGTTCTGAGGAAAAAGCAAAGAATCAAAATCTCCAAGGCATCCCATATGGTCTAGGATATTCCAAGTTACCTCCATGACAAGATTCAGGTCTCGATTCAAAAGATTGATCACTCAATTGCTCAGAAAGTCAACAATCGACTAATTTGACCTAAAAGTCAACTGTGGTCAAAGAACAGTCAAAACTCTTGATTTTTTGTCAACAACCTCATTTTTAAGTATCATTCACCATTTGATCAAGAATTGATCATGGTTCATCAAGGAAAGATCAGAAATCAACAAATTCAAAAATTTCTAAATTAGGGTTTTCATAGGAGAAAGTCAACTGAAATTTGACCAGCCATAACTCCCGCATGGAACATAAGAAATTTTCCATCCAAAGCTCATTTTGAAGGAAATTGAATTCTCTACAACTTTGTCTCTCACATGCCAAGTCTAAAAATGCTTCATTTGAGAGATATGGAGCAAAAGATTATAGGTCCTTTTTGAAAGTCAACCAAAAGCAGTTTTTTGTCAAAGCCAATATCATCAAGATAAAATCCTCAAATGGAAAAAATTTCCAAAGTGGCTTGTAGAGGACTCTTCATGGTTTCCAAAAAGTCATAGAACTCCTCCATATCTTAAAAATTGAGAGAGATATGCCTTGTCAAAGTTGGATAATTTTTGAAGAAAAATGTGAAGAAAAAGGCTTTAAAATGGATTTCTTTGCAAATAGGCCCAAGCTCTTTTGATCCAATCTTGCCACACAAGTCATCTAGAAGCTTCAATCTAGAGGCCACGAAAATATGATAAATATTTGACTTTTATTTGAATTTTTTATTATTCATTCAAATCATATATTTAATCCATATTTGAAGTAAAAATTGAAAAGATTTGATTCCTCTTCAATTCCAATCATCATTAATCATCAAAATGCCACAAAATCCAATCAAATTTCGTGCACATGATTATTGGAAGGAGATTGAGTCAATTTGGCCATAATTAGAAATATTCATGAACCAATTTCAATCAAATTTTTTCTTAAGTGACAATCAATGATTCAAAAGGATTCAGTCCATAATTGTTAACCTAATTGGAACTATTATATATACTGAAGATTTCCAGATGCAAAGGGGACAAAATTTTTGCCTCAAGAACCCCTAACTCGTGCCTCCAAATACCGAAGAAATTTCAAAATCAATTTGAAGTTTCAGATCAATTCGAAGCATTTGAAAGGTCCAAGAACGTTCCCTAAAGATTTATGAAGTGGATAGGATCATTGCCAAGTATCCAGACATCAAGAATACGTGCATATTGCGCTACGGTTTGTCATTCTTTTTTTTGTTCGATTAGCATGATATAAGCATCTTTAATGGGATTCGATTGCATATTCATGTTTGCTTTGTTGTTTAGAACGATTCTGGAAATGTAATTATGTTTTTATGCCGGTATGAGCGAGATACCATGTTAGGGTTCATGCCCTTGAGATTGGGGTTTTTTAAACCATGTAAAATTAGACCTTAAGGCAGGTACCATTGGATTCGCGTGGTTGAGACGAATTCATCCATGGCATCGCGCCAAATTTCTATGGCCATTGGCGTGTGTTCGTTATTCGCAGGTGTAATAGCTTTGGGTTTTTTTACAGCGCACTGGTAATATGCGCTGTAAAAAGCCATGTTTCATATTTTCCATGAAGAAGATGATGCGGTGGCGAAACACCATTGGCGAGTTCAAACATAAAGAAGGCGCGCGTTTTAGTTTGTTTCCCTCTGGATTCAGTGTGATGCTTCCGTACCAGGTGCCATGCTCCCTCATTATCCCAACCATCAGATAGCTCTTTCTCCAGATCCAACGCACAGAGGTTGTTGGCGCACCATGGACCATCATAGATGAGCCACACCTGATCAAACGCTAAGTTCCTCAAATTTTTTTCTTTTTAATTATATAGCACTTGTTTTTTTATTTATTATTATGTATATTATTTATAAATATTGTTTTATTTATGAAAAAAATTTGTTTCTTAATTATTTCCTTTTTCCATAAAATATATATATATATATATATATATATATATATATATATATAATAAAATTAAAATCTTTTATTTTAATTGATAGTTTTGTTTATTTTAAATTAATCTAAAATGATTTTAAATAACTTAATAAATCATAAAAAAAAATTATTAATTGATAAAAAATATATTAATGTTAGATATTTAATCGAAACCTATTTTTTCACCGATTTAATTAATTAGGTTGAAAAACAAATAATTAATTAAATTGGTTATCTGTTCTGTTAATCATATTTAATTCGTACCCTAATCAGGGTTCACGAAGATTATGCCTGCACTGAAAATGTTTTCCTTGGGTAATTTTTCAGGGTTAGCACCAGGATTTCTTCCGACTACGAGCCACATCAGATCAAAGCTAAGTCCCTGATTCTATTATTTTAATTTAAATATTTATTTTTTGCCTTTTAATTTAAATATTTATTTTAGCCTTTTATTTTAATTACTTCTTTTTGCCCTTCTAATTTAAAATTAGGGTTTTGTATTCAATATCAATGAACTGGCCATACACTCACCCCTTTTGTGTTTATTTTTCTTTTCCCCAATTTTCAGGGTTAGCCAACCGTCAAAGCTCGATTAGTCGGTAACCCTAAAACCTAACCTAATTTATTTTCCTTTTAATTATTACTTATGCCAAACCCTATTGGGGTTTAAATTTATTGCTTTTCCTCCCCCATCCCCATAATATTTTTGTATCTGCTTCTAGGTTGTATTGTGTGGCCTTGAAGGCACTTAAACCTGTCATATTATATTATTCTGTGGTTAGTAATCCTAGGGAGTGATAACCCTGAACTGAATTAGAATCACCTAATTACAAGATAATATAATTGAATTCGATCACGTGATTGTTGCACCCACACACCTTTTATGGTACCCCTCTTGTTGCCTGTTGCCTGTTGCCTTATGTTTTAATGCAGAATAGCCAAGTCCCTTGAATACGAGGATACCTCAGCAATGTTACCCTCGGTTCATTCAAAGATCATAAGTCCCTAATGATGCTGCCTTCGATTCGCTAATATGATCTCGTCCCTCGAAGTTGCCTACGAAGTGCTGAGGTATCCTCTGGTTGCCTAAACGAAAGGCTATTCTGATCCTTTCCTTAGACTACCTGCCCCTCTATGGAGAAGGACAGTCTTGTGGCGAACGATAATTCGACGACCCTTCAACCTCCAAATCAAAGGGCTTCCTTACCCTCCTATGGTATGGATATCCCTGAAAGGCTAAAAGAACATTTTTCATCTAACCAAGTAATTTGCCCCTAATTGCCTTGCTCTGGCTTAAATCTTTTTCTTACATCTTTTTCTAAAACACTCTCAAGGCTATGCTCATTTACGAGCTAAAGTCCTTATTTCTTCTTCTTCTACATTTCTAAACTTTTGGTTTCAAAGAGCAATATTTATTTGTACCCATCCCAATCTTCGTGATGTTCTTCGATCCTATGCTCAGTTAATTCTTTGTTTAAGCCTTTAGCAAAGCTTGAAGTTGTAACATTGATGTTTGATGATGGTTAAAGTATCAGATGTTTAATTTGGACCGTCAGTCGTCCTTCTTTGTAATTCTTTTTGCTTTGGTCGAGGATTTGTAGTGACCTCTTTTTTTTTACTTTGATTTTTGTTATCCCTAACTTTTGCCTGAACTGCTTATTTTGTGATTACAGTCAGCGGGATGTTTCGACTTTTCGATAAGTCTCCTTCATAGGTTTTGACTTAACAGCTTTTTCTTTTTGGTGGATATTGACTACATGACTTACTGGTTGCGGGAACCCATCATTATTTGTATAAACAACAACTAGTACAATTGAGTTGATTGAGTAACTACCCTGCCCCAGGTTGTGATTAAGGGTTTAATTTGTATGAGAAAGAAAACTTCTACTTCTTAGGCTCAAAGGGGTTAACAAGGGATTAACATCCTTATATCTCCAGTGTTTGGGAATTGAAACAATGCATGTACATCGTCAGCATAGTCTGTTCAAAAGCATTATTGTATGTGGTTGCGGTATCATTTTCGTCATCCTCCCTCAAAAGGCATACAACTTTAGCAGGAGTCGAGTATCACAAAACATATGCAACGTAAAGACACAATTTAAAATGAGTGATAGCGAAATAATTTATTCAAGCCAAACATATGCAATGCACTAATGATGATTATTGAAACAGATAATGTCTATCATAAGTCGAATGTTCAAACAAACAGGAAAGAAATTGCAAATGAAAGTAAATCTAATGATTAAAAAGTTCATCCTTCTAGACATTAATCAGTCTTGTCGTAACTAGACATAGGAGCGGTGATCACCACAGGAGTCTTGGGATGGTTGAATTCGATTACAACAACATCGATCATGTCTTGAATCTTGTTCCTCAGTGTCCAACAACTATTTGTATCGTGACCAGGGCTACCGGAGTGGTATGCACATCTCACATTGGGATTATAGCCGCGAGCGGAAGTACTGGGATTCTTAGGGGGATCCTTTAAAGTAATCAACTCTGACTTCAGCAAGTATTGTAATGTCTGAGCCAATGACATATTAATCTTTGTGAACTAACGCTTAGGTGCATCTGACTTGCGTCCTTGTTGTGGAACTGGTGTAGAGATCAGAATTGTCCCCACAGATTGGTTATTTTTATTATGACCTTTCCGATTGTACACAGCATTAGCCACGTGAGGTCCCTCAGGTGAATTGAAGTCAATGATCTTGTCATCAATGAGGTCTTGAATCTTGTGCTTCAATTGCCAACAATCCTTTGTATCATGACCAGGACTATTCGGATGATAAGCACATCTCGCATGGTACTTATACCCAGGAGTGGGATTGGTAGGAAATGAATATGGAGGTAATAGAGTTATCAAGTTCTGATTGAGCAGTTGTTGGAGAACTTGAGACAGTGGTATATGTAATGGAGTAAATGAACGTTTAGGATTGGATCTCTGATTATATTGACCATATTGATGCTTATGTTGATTCTTCTCCTTCTCGATCAGAAGTGCCTTCAATTCTTCTTGCCCCTTGGCCAAGTTAAGGATCAAAGCTTGGAATTCAGCATTCTGAGCTTGGAGATTCTTGACAGATTGCTCGAGATCCATTTGTGCTGAAATAAACAGCGAGAGAAGGATGAGAGACCCATCATAGGAAACCTGTTATGCAATGTTATGAATGCAAATGCAATGTTTTCAAGGATATTTAAGAAATTTAGTTAGCAACGTCAGAAAATGATTTGGTCGCATCTTCGTTTGAAGAACTCTGATTCTTGGATGCTCTTCTATGGGAATCAAGCTCACCATATTGAGTGGGTCATCGCCTTTGATTCGGGATACTTCTGAATTTGAAGGTACATGGCTAGAGGAAAATAAATCCTCTTTCCTCTTGATAGGTACCGAGTATTTGAATTGGAAGGTGTGTGGCCAGAGGAAAATAAATCCTTTTGCCCCTAGATAAGAGTCCAGTCCTTGATAAGAGCACCTGAAATTGTGCGCCCTAAATTCCTAAGATCCTTGAAAGGGTTAGTTAAATCATATTATGCTTATAATGTCATGATGTCATGATGTTATGCAATGCATCAGGCAAAGCGTAAGATAGTAAGGACGAGTGAGTCCCACAAGAAAAACCTGCAAGAAAACCAAAGGGTTAGTAGCAAGCACAGACAAGTCACACAAGTGTCCTTAGGTTTAAAGCCTTGCGTGAAGTTTGTAGGTAAGTACCCTCCCCACTGAATTTAAGTTGGTTCAAGCTGTCCTATATAAAGATCGGGTTCTAGGGAGCTCATATCATTGACCTTTCTCGAAGGCTCTTATCTCAGTTCGGCAATCAAATCACTGACCGAAAATTTCCTGAAAGTCCAGTCCATATGAGTGTAGCTTCGAGTATCAACCAACTTCAGTCGGAACCAAAGATAGCCATCTCGCTACTTTCTAATAGGCCAAAGTCAAGTTCAACTAGGGTTCTAAGGGCAGATTAGTGCTTAATGACACCACGCAGCAGCCAAGTGTTTCCTCAAGTCGGATTCCAAGGAACACCAGGACAAACCAATGTGTCACACTAACGATGGCCACCATATCAACCACATCAGTATACGTTGTGCAGTCTCCTTGGTCTCATGCCATTTACTTAAGGTACTCAGATCTGGGTTAGGATCTTTCACACAAGTAAACCCAAACAGGCCCACAAATATAAAGCAAACAATACAAACATTTAAAGTGAATCCTAAACTTTAAGGTAACCCCTCTTTTTAATCGAAAGAATCCCCAGCAGAGTTGCCAGTTCTGTAATACGGTGAACTGACTTTATTTGAAATATTCCGGTAAGCAAGAGTCGCCACCGACTTTTATTTTATCCAATTGGAAAGGCTAAAAGAACATGAAAGACCTTTGAAAGATTTTGAGTTTGGGGGGTAAGTTATACAAAGGGAAGGTGTAAGGCACCCTTTGCATCCATGGTTATCCATGGGCTCTTAATTGCTTAGCTCACTTGTTTGTTTGAATTGTTTGAAAAGATTTTGAATAAGGACTTTAGCTTGTAAATAAGCGTAGCCTTTTTGAATTGATTTGAAAAGGAGGTGTGAAAAGCATTTGATTTTGATTTGAATGGAGCAAGCAATTAAGAACTACCTACCCTAAGTTCGTCTTTCTTGTTCTTTAAGTCTTTCAGGCGAAAGGGTCTATCCATACCATGAGAGGGCAGAAAGTCTTTCAATTGGATGTTTAAGGGTCATCGAAAATAATTGTTCGCCACAAGACTGTCCCTACCATAAAGAGGGAAGGTAGTCTAAGGGAAGGATATAGTAATCTTTTAAGGCATCATGCGAGGATGCCTTAGCAATTGGGACAATCATCTTTTACCGAGGCAACTTCGAGGGACTAGATGATTTTCAATCTCTTTAGGCAACCTTGCTTTAGGTATCCTCGGAATCGAGGGACTTGACTATTATTTAGTACAATTAGAGGCAACAGGAAACAGGCAACAATATAAGGCAACAAGAAGGGTTACCCTAAAGGTGTGTGGGTGCAACAATCACATGGTTAACTTCGATGATATTTATCTTGTAAATTAGTGATCTATGTTCAATTCATGGTTTATCACTCCCTAGGGTTACTAACCACGCAGTTTAAAATTGCTGAAATTAAAGGCAGAAAAAATATAAAGTCCTACGCTATTACAATAAACACCTGCGGGGAAAGGGAAATAAAAGCAGAAAATAAGAGGGATAAATAATTAATTTAAATATCTTGAATGCCTTGATCTTCCTCGAACACTGAAAATTAAAAAGAAAATAAATAAGGGTTAGCGCGTTACAGATTCATTGACTATTAACGTAAACTCTATTTTAATCAAGAGGTGAAATAAAAATAAAATGATGTTAAACAAAGAAATTAGAAAACTTAGCTCTTTGATCTGATGGCACGTGGCTGAAGGATTTTTGATTAACCCTAAAAATTTGACACGAAGAAGAGAAACGTTAGTGCATTGACTGAAAATACACAAACCCTAATTGAACGAAATATAAAATAACCTTATTATTTCTAATAATCATTAAAGGTTCTCAAAGAATCGAGAATTCGATTTAACCCATATCAATCAAATAACTATTGGATAAAAATCATGATTATTGAATTGATTAAGTTTTTTTTTTTTGTAAAAAGAATTGAAAATAATAAGAAAACAATTACCGATAGAATTGTAAAAAACGAGTCTTCGATAAAATAAAAAATATTTGTTAAAATATTATTATTTGATTAAAGATAAATTAACAATAAAAAGAAAAAAGTAAATAAAGAAAGAAGAAAACAAATAAACAATTATATAATAAATAAGTAAAAGAAAAAAAGAAAAAAAATTAAGAAATACTCAGCTTTGATTAGGTGTTGTGATGCTCTGGATGTCTATGGTAGATAGGCGTGCTCAGCAACGTCGGATCATACGCTGGGGAGATCTAATGGTGAAGTGTTGTGGGTCTACCATAGTCACACGTGAGGCTCCTGCATTGGATCTGAAAACAAGCTAGTGATAAAAATAATCTATCGCACTGGTCGATCGAACACACGTTCTGTTCGTTGCCAGCGCCAGTCCAAAGCCATTCGTGCTGCATTACTCGCTTGTTAATAATATGCCACGCATATATTATATAAAAAAAAGACCAGCTAAATTCAAACGCATAAAGCCTTTTGCGCCCAGGCCTCGTCTTCTCCATGGAGACTGTGATTTTTTTTGCTACGAAACAGGCCCAGTTTTGCTACAAAATCATTCATAGCCAATTCCTGCAAAAATGTAATTTGACCAATGGACATGATAAATAAATAATAAGACCGTGGTCCGACTCGAAATTCTCTTTTGAGTTCAATGGTACCATTAATATTGTCCAATTTCACTTGCATCTATGGTTCCCAATTTGAAGCTTTGGAAACCCTAACAATGGGGGTTCATCATATACACACCCAAACTTCTATTAAACTATATTAACAGAACGAGAACATTATATGACCAATATTGTGCAGTCAAATTTCGTTTATGATACATAAAATGCTAGAATCGAAAGTCAAGAAAAACAAAGGCAAACCGTGCTATATAGGCTTCGATATTGGATGCTTTAGACTCCGATAGTGATTGGGAATAGATCAGGAGCACTCCAGGAATGTGTTTAAACCTCCAACAGTCTTTGAATCTCCTCCAATCTCTCAAACTGATTTTGGATTTCTCTTGAATTTCGGTGAAGTTTCACGATTCTCTCTTGCATGCAATCCTTATTTTTTCTCTCTCCTTGAGGTCTGAGATACTTGCACTTGTATATTGGAACAAATCAAGTCAATAAAACTAGCCAAGATCCTTTTGAATCAATCTTTTGAACTTTGGTTGAAATTTGGTTTTAAATCTTTCCAATTTTGCCAAATTTCAATATTTTTCAATCAATCATATTTTGTCTGAAATTATATTGATCATGAAGTTTTATTGATGATTTAAATTGATTAATATCATATCTCTAACCAAATATTCAATTTTTATTTGATTTATATGAATTAAAATCACTTTTAAATGATTAAAAATTCAAATAAAATCAAATAAATGTTGCAAAATTCGTGAAGATCAGATTTGGGGCCTTGGATATCTTGGGGATCAAGCTTGGACCAAAAAAATTGGGTTTCCTTGCAAAGAAATTCATTTTGAACCACTTTTACTTCCTATTTTTTCCTCAAAATTGTCCAACTTTGACAAGGCATATCTCCTTCGATTTTTAAGATATGGGAGAGTTCTAGGACTTTTAGGAAACCTCAAGATACCCTTCATAATCCACTTTGGAAACATTTTCCCATTTGAGGATTTTATCTTGATGATATGGGCTTTGACAAAAAACTGCTTTCGGTTGACTTTCAAAAAGGACGTATAATCTTTTGATCCATATATCTCAAATGAAGCATTTTTAGATTTGGCATGTGAGAGACAAATTTGTAGAGAATTCAATTTCCTTTAAAATGAGCTTTGGATGGGAAATTTCTGATGTTCCATGTAGGAGTTATGGCTGGTCAAAGTTTAGTTGACTTTCTCCTATGAAAACCCTAATTTAGAAACTTTAGGTTTTGTTGATTTCTGATCTTTTCTTGATGAATCATGATCAATCCTTGATAAAATGATGAATGATACTTCCAAATAAGGTTGTTGACAAAAAAATCAGGAGTTTTGACTGTGATTTGACCATAGTTTGGCTTTTAGGTCAACTAGTCGATTATTGATCGTTTGGGCCATTGAGTGAGCAATCTTTTGAATTGGGGATTGATACTTGTCATGAGGATACTTTGAATCATATGAGAGACCATGAAGTCCACTTGAGGTATCAGAAGTTGGTTTTTTCTTGGAAAGAAACAAAACCCTAGTTTTGGTCCTTATTGCTTAGGAGGAGAGTGAACATGCTTGCAATTGGATATCATATGAGCCTGAGGAGACTGCTTGAGCCAAGATATCTTGAAATGTGATGGGCAAATTTTTGGGTATGACACAACCGCTGTCCAGCTGGTTGTTAACCGTAAATCAATCTTGTTGGTCCGACAAAGAAAGCATAAAAACCTTGTACAATTAAATTAAATAAGAAAACAAATCTATTGATGAACTCAGGAATTCAAATTCATTACAGAATCAAATCAGGAACACCCCCTAGCATTAGGGTTTAGTTACTCATATTGTTCAAAGAAAACAAAATATAAAATAGAGACATTACAAGAATTTAGATGAAAGATGATCTTCAATCGCTTCCGTTCATGAAAACCTTCTTCTCTCCCAAACCCTTGTTTTCTCCAATCTTCAATCGTGTATTATCCTTGGCCAAAAAGTCCCCTAATTCTTCTTCAAAACTTGGTTAAATAGCAGACAGTCACTTAAGTCGATCGGAAATACCTAAAACACCCTTACAAGTCAGCTATTTGTCAAAATAACACAACTCTCATGAATTTTTCGAGGCTTCTAACTTCTTTATCAGCTTTTGAATTCATCATAGAAATGTAGCTCTTTCTCTCAGCTTTCCAACGAATATTAGAACGCGTCGATCCGATTCCCGTAGCTCAAGTTATGAACTATTTAGTGAAAACTGATCAATTAGCGTATTGGCTGACACGACCAGTGTTGCCTGACACGGGTTGCCGTGTTGCACCTGCTGAAGCATGCTGAAAACTTTTCCGAAACTTCGAATTTTGCATTTTTTTTCGTCCTGATTTTTCCTATTTTATTCCTCTGAGTCTGAAAATATTAAAACACACAACCAACGCATAAAATAAAGAAGAATGCTATAAAACTCTTAATAATATTAATCAAAGATAACTAAAATAAACGATAAATATATGTGTAAAAACCACTTATCAAATTCCCTCAAACTTAAACTTTTGCTTGTCCTCAAGCGACAATTATAAGAGAAAATGAACATCACAGCATACTGGTACTCATACGTGAGATTTCTGTTCCTTTTGATCAAGAGACTGTTAGTCCGACATTCACATGACGCGAAGAGTTTCTGTAAGAACATTTAAATCCTGAGCTCCCCTTTCAGACACCTCTCTAACTATGCTTTGTACTTAAGTCTTTTTCCGATTTTCCTCCTCTTTCATTCGGACAATCAAATTAAGGCAATGCAAATTTATGATGATCATCACATGCATGAGACTAATCAAGGCTTTCTGATTTTTTTCAGGCACAAAATAAGTAACAATTAACGATGAAATTTTCAAAACTTTTCAGTTTGTGTATTGTACTTATTTGGACGACGCTGGGGATCAACCTCCTTTGGGCTAAATAACCGTGTGAGGGTTACCCAACTTAGCGGGCCGGCTGCCTTTTACCGCCTTTTCATCATTTGGTGCCAACATTATTTAATTCTCAACTACTCATACATGCATGTGAATCTAGATTATGCCAGACTGTCAAAATAAACTACTCAAGGAGTACTTCTCAGGATTCAAGCACTATAGTACAAATCTACACGTTAGACTCGTATCTCTTTTTAGGAAACCAAGGGTGTTCCAACAAACCCCCTTTCTGTCACATTATTCCAAACTTCCTGCACTTAACCAACCATCCCTTCATCTCTATATACTATTCCTGATTGTTTTTTAGATCAGAAACTCTTATGAAAAATAAAAATTTCGGTCAAATTTGGGAAGAACTCAATGTATGGTTTTACACATCATAACAAAACATAAAAAGAAAAATGCAAGAGTTAAATCCTCCCCCAAACTTGAACTAAACAATGGCCCCAATGTTTCAGAACAAGCCCGAGAGGGGTGACTCATAGAGGGTAGTGCAACTCTAACTGCAGCTTTCTAGCATTCACCAGAAAGGTCCCCTTTTTATTTCCTGAAAAACAAAACAAGCAAACACAAAAATAAAACTAAGTTATTAAAAGCATGGGTTGCCTCCCACAAAGCTTTGTTTAACGTCGCATGGCTCGACGGTCCATTCCCCTTGTTAGGGTGGCATATATGACACAAAGAACACATCATCTTTTTTCTTTCTTTTGTTTGGTAGAAATCCCATGAAATTAAAGTACTGATGATGTTGCTGCCAACCCCTTTTTAGTTTGATTTTATTGAACAAGGCATAAATGTCATCCAATACTTTGTCAATTTCTTGTCTTTCATCTGCCTTGTTATAAAAATAGTTTTTGGGGATACTCTTTTGTTGAAGATTTTCTTGTGGGATGTCCACATCTTCACAAATTGTTAAATTTGTGGTTTTATCCAAAACTCGATCATCTTCAAGTTTCCTTATTTCTTCTTCCCCATATTTCTTTTTTACCTCAAATTCTTCTATTCTTACTGCATCCTCTTCATCTGATATTATGCATTTTTCTTCTGGTTCCACATATTCTTCTTCCAACTCTAACTTTCTCCAAATAAACCTATCTGGATAAAAGTTAGCTTCCTTACATTCATTCATAAGGATTCTTACCTCTCTCTTATATGCTTTAAAAATTTTAGTCGCCTCTTCCAGGGTGACTCCTGAATCAGGCGACCAACATGCAAGAGATACAGGTGGCAATGAATCAAAACAATACATAGCTACAAAACTCAGATAATTTGTCAGTAGCAAAGTATAGAAGAATTCATGAAGCAAAAATAATCTGACTTTTTTTCCTTTTTTATACTAAAATCAAATTCAAATAAACAAAAACTGAAAACAAAATTTTAGTTGACGAGCAACAAAATTTCAATTGAACTAAAATTAAAACTCTATATTTTGGCAGTCCCCGGCAACGGCGCCAAAAACTTGATCGGTAAAATAGCAAGTGTACTATTTTGCCTCTGTAGTAATAAAGGGGAAATTCCCCGAATGTCAATCTCAAGGACTGCGTATCAGTATAGAGTTCTAAATCTTAATTCAATCAAACAAAAACTTACATTGGGGTTTTGATTTGCAATTCTAAATTAACAATAAATAAAAATAACAGAAAATTGACTAAGTGGTTTTAACAAATATGAGAGCATGCTAAGGTAAAGTGTATGACTTATCCTATAATAACCTTGAATTTAGATTTCTTCAACAAGTTCATAACCTTTAATTACCGCCCTTTAGATTATTTTCCCCTAAGTCCTTAGTGGGAAAACCTTTGAACATTCATCTTAAATCCTAAGTCCTTAGAGAATTATGATGAAATCAAGCCTTTATGTTATCAAGAGTTAACCGGTAACTATAGGTTATCCCTAGTCCTAGGTGATATCTACTATAGTCTAATCGTACAAAAACCTTAACAACCGCTGTCCAGCTGGTTGTTAACCGTAAATCAATCTTGTTGGTCCGACAAAGAAAGCATAAAAATCTTGTACAATTAAATTAAATAAGAAAACAAATCTATTGATGAACTCAGGGATTCAAATTCATTACAGAATCAAATCAGGGACACCCCCTAGCATTAGGGTTTAGTTACTCATATTGTTCAAAGAAAACAAAATATAAAATAGTGACATTACAAGAATTTAGATGAAACATGATCTTCAATCACTTCCGTTCCTGAAAACCTTATTCTCTCCCAAACCCTTGTTTTCTCCAATCTTCAATCGTGTATTCTCCTTGGCCAAAAAGTCCCCTAATTCTTCTTCAAAACTTGGTTAAATAGCAAACAGTCACTTAAGTCGGTCAGAAATACCTAAAACACCCTTACAGGTTAGCTATTTGGAAAAAGAACACAACTCTCATGAATTTTTCGAGGCTTCTGAATTCTTTATCAGCTTTTGAATTCATCATAGAAATGTAGCTCTTTCTCTCAGCTTTCCAACGAATATTAGAACGCGTCGATCCGATTCCCGTAGCTCAAGTTATGAACTATTAAGTGAAAACTGATCAATCAGCGTATTGGCTGACACGGCCAGTGTTGCCTGACACGGGTGGCCGTGTTGCACCTGCTGAAGCATGCTGAAAACTTTTCCAAAACTTCAAATTTTGCATTTTTTTTCGTCCTGATTTGTCCTATTTTATTCCTCTGAGTCTGAAAATATTAAAATACACAACCAACGCATAAAATAAAGAAGAATGCTATATAACTCTTAATAATATTAATCAAAGATAACTAAAATAAACGGTAAATATACGTGTAAAAACCATTTATCAAATTCCCCCAAACTTAAACTTTTGCTTGTCCTCAAGCGACAATTATAAGAGAAAATGAACATCACAACATACCGGTACTCATACGTGAAATTTCTGTTCCTTTTGATTAAGAGACTGTTAGTCCGACATTCACATGACGCGAAGAGTTTCTGTAAAAACATTTAAATCCTGAGCTCCCCTTTCGGACACCTCTCTAACTATGCTTTGTACTTAAGTCTTTTTCCGATTTTCCTCCTCTTTCATTCGGACAATCAAATTAAGGCAATGCAAATTTATGATGATCATCACATGCATGAGACTAATCAAGGCTTTCTGATTTTTTTCAGGCACAAAATAAGTAACAATTAACGATGAAATTTTCAAAACTTTTCAGTTTGTGTATTGTACTTATTTGGACGACGCTGGGGATCAACCTCCTTTGGGCTAAATAACCGTGTGAGGGTTACCCAACTTAGCGGGTCGGCTACCTTTTACCGCCTTTTCATCATTTGGTGCCAACATTATTTAATTCTCAACTACTCATACATGCATGTGAATCTAGATTATGCCAGACTGTCAAAATAAACTACTCAAGGAGTACTTCTCAGGATTCAAGCACTATAGTACAAATCTACACGTTAGACTCGTATCTCTTTTTAGGAAACCAAGGGTGTTCCAACAAACCCCCTTTCTGTCACATTATTCCAAACTTCCTGCACTTAACCAACCATCCCTTCATCTCTATATACTATTCCCGATTGCTGTTTAGATCAGAAACTCTTATGAAAAATAAAAATTTCGGTCAAATTTGGGAAGAACTCAATGTATGGTTTTACACATCATAACAAAAACATAAAAAAAAATGCAAGAGTTAAATCCTAAAAAACTTGATCGGTAAAATAGCAAGTGTACTATTTTGCCTCTGTAGTAATAAAGGGGAGATTCCCCGAATGTCGATCTCAAGGACTGTGTATCAGTATAGAGTTCTAAATCTTAATTCAATCAAACAAAAACATACATTGGGGTTTTGATTTGCAATTCTAAATTAACAATAAATAAAAATAACATAAAATTGACCAAGTGGTTTTAACAAATATGAGAGCATGCTAAGGTAAAGTGTATGACTTGCCATGTAATAACCATGAATTTTGATTTCTTTAACAAGTTCATAACCTTTAATTACCGCCCTTTAGATTATTTTCCCCTAAGTCCTTAGTGGGAAAACCTTTGAACATTCATCCTAAATCCTAAGTCCTTAGAGAATTATGATGAAATCAAGCCTTTATGTTATCAAGATTTAACTGGTAACTATAGGGTATCCCTAGTCCTAGGTGATATCTACTATAGTCTAATCGTACAAAAACCTTAACAACCGTTGTCCAGCTGGTTGTTAACCGTAAATCAATCTTGTTGGTCCGACAAAGAAAGCATAAAAACCTTGTACAATTAAATTAAATAAGAAAACAAATCTATTGATGAACTCAGGAATTCAAATTCATTACAGAATCAAATCAGGGACACCCCCTAGCATTAGGGTTTAGTTACTCATATTGTTCAAAGAAAACAAAATATAAAATAGAGACATTACAAGAATTTAGATGAAAGATGATCTTCAATCGCTTCCGTTCATGAAAACCTTCTTCTCTCCCAAACCCTTGTTTTCTCCAATCTCCAATCGTGTATTCTCCTTGGCCAAAAAGTCCCCTAATTCTTCTGATCGGTCACCATTTCTAGTAAGTTTCCTCATCTTTTTCCGACCGAAATTCGCAATCTTGGTAATACTAAGTGGCATTGTCATATGTTTTTCAAGTAAGTTTCTTGTTTTTTGATTGTGTGATGATTGTTGCATGTTAGTGTGTTTTGAATATTATTCAAGTGTCGTTTTATGCGTTGGTTGTTAGTTTGTGTGTGGCCAGGTTGATGCACGGGAGAGGTAGAAACTTATGGCGAGCACGAGCGGAGAAAGAAGCCAAAAGAGCCAAAGTTGAGGTCAACACGGGCACCCGTGTGCATGCACACGGCCCGTGTCAAAAAGTGGATGGAAAAGCCATCTTGAAGGCTAGGCAGAGGTTTCACACGGGCACCCGTGTTCCTGCACACGGTCCGTGTGAAAAGATGAGCAGAAAGTGAATTTTTGACAAAGGAGCAGTTGACCAACACGGGCACCCGTGTTCCTGCACACGATCCGTGTTGGCAGGCGCGGGCAGATCTCCAAATTTTGATATTTTGAAAGCCTTGAACTCATTAAGGGTATTTTGGACCTTTTGGATACGGGGGATGAGAGCCAACACTACTAAAACCTAACAGGAAGAAGGAAGGGGGCATCTTGGATCATTGAGGATAGAGAATTACATAGAAAGAGCAATCAAGGGATTTGGAAGAGATCTTCAAGAGCACTCGCGATTGGAGATCATATCGACCGATAATTTCTTGTAATGACTACATTTACTCTTGTTATTTTCTTAAACACTATGAGTAGCTAAACTATACTATGCTAGGGTGATGTCCCTAAATCTTTTCATGTAATGACTTGTTAAAACCGTTGTGATGAATTTGATGTTTTTATAAATTGAGTTTATGATTCAAAGTTTTTCATGCTTCATAATATTGGAAAATATTTTGTTGATCTATGATTAGGGTTAGGCGTGACACACCACCCTAATGCATTTTGAATCAAAACATTACCGGTAAATCGCTTAGGAATAAGGATTTCTCTATAGTGATCATTCATTCTAGATTACGATGCATAATGTCTTATTACTAAATTCAATTATTGAGGAATTGAAATTGACTTTTAAGTATTAAGAAGTTCTCCACTAAGGAATTAGGGAAAACCATTTTATAGAATTGATACCCAATTGTAGTCACATCTTTTCGTGAACAACGGTGTTCTCAAGGAGTTACATAAGATTTATACATCAACCTAGCATGTCTTCTCATTTGTGTACCAAATCATCATTTACTTATTGTTTTTAATTATAAACAGTTATTCAGTTTTATCAAACCAATCAAAAAACCAACCATAGCTTTTTGTTCAATTGAAATTTAGTCCTGGCTTATATTTTATCCGCAGTCCTTGTGATCGATACTTGGATAAACCTCCACTTTAATAACTACATCGATAAAAAAATAGTACACTTGCTATTTTCCGATCTAGTTTTTGGCGCCGTTGCCGGGGACTGCCAAACTATAAGCCGAACTTTAAGTCAATTGAAATTTTGTTGCTCTGCGACCAAAATTTTATTTTTATCTGTTATTTTAATTTCATTGCAGTTTTGTATCTGTTCTAACTGTTGTCTAACTGTTTATGCAAGGTCAGACCTCAGCTAAATTTTCCTTTGACACAGAACCAGAAAGAGCTCTGCACGAGAGACGCCGCAAGGCGAGAATTGAAAGACTGGCAGTACCAAGTGCAAGTCTTAGTGTTCCACATCAAGAAAGCGACGACGAAGTGTCTGTGCATTCGAAGCACAGCGACTCTGACTTTGACAGGGAGGTAGATCAGGAACCAGTTAACATGGCTGGAAATCAACCTCCTGCGGAGAGATTGTTAGGGGACTATGGAGGGGCAAATGCTCATCCCAACCGGATGACTATTGTTAATCAACCCGTGAATGTGGCACATTTTCAATTGCATCCATCCACCATTCGCCAGTTAGAGAGCAAGCCGTTCTCCGGAAGAATAAACGAGGATGCAAATAAGCATCTTCAGAGATTTCTCACTACGACAACTTCGTTGAAGATCGAAGGTCATTCAGAGGAGGCCAAGAGACTTGTTATGTTCCCGTTTACACTTACTGATGACGCAGAAGAGTGGTTTTACTCACTTCCGGCTGCAAGTATCACGACATGGCAAGAGATGGAAACAGCATTCCTCAATGAATATTTTCCTGCTTCGGTGTTCATCCGAAAAAGATATGATATCGTAAATTTCAAACAAAAAGAGGGGGAATCATTGGGGGATGCATACAAGAGGTTCAAAAGGTGTTTGACTGCATGTCCTACTCATAACATGGACGCTACCGAGCAGATGCAGAATTTCGTGAATGGTTTGAGACTTAAGACAAAGCAGCTTATTGATACCGTTGCTGGTGGTTCAACCAATTTTGCTACAGCCACTGTTATGAAAAGGATCATAGAGGCAATTGCTGCTAATGAGCATCTTGAGTTGTATGATCGAACCATGAGCCAACCGGAGGGCAAAATTGATTTGAAGTTTCCAGAGCAGGTTGCTAAGATGGAGGATCAGATTGCTGCAGAGGTAGAAAGAAGGTTAAAAAAGATGAATATTGGAAATCAGACAGTGGCACAGGTGGAACCAGTTAAAGCGGTTCTTTGTGAAATATGTGGTGGACCGCACTTTGCTATGCATTGTGTGGCAACTCAAGAACAGGTTGAGCAGATTCATATGTTGAGGCAGAATAATCCTTATGCCAACACATATAATCCGGGGTGGAAAAATCATCCGAACTTCTCATGGAAAGACCAGCAAGGAAACGTCCAGAAGCCGGTTCAAGGACAACAACCATATCAACCTCAGACTCAACAATATCAACCACAGGGGCAACAATATCGTCCGCAACAACAACCATACCAGCAACCTCAACAACAATACCAACCACAGGGACCAAGAAAGGCGGATTGGGAAATCGCCATTGAAAAGATGGCCGCTCAAAGCTCCCAATTCCAAGAAGAGACACGAAGCAATTTAAGGAACACCGGAGCCTCAATCAAGAACCTTGAAGTGCAAATGAGTCAAATTGCTCAACACCTTGCAATTCCGCAAGCACCGGGAGCCCTCCCAAGCGCAACTGTGACTAATCCTAAAGACAATCAAAAAATCAATGCCGTCACTACACGGAGAGGGAAACCATGTGAAGTAGTGGAAAAGAATTCGGAGAGTGAGGATCAATTGCTTGAAGTGGAGCTGGACATAAGAGAGAATGAGGAAGTGGAAGAAGAAGTGGTAACACCAACACCAGTTACGAAAGAAAAAGTGTTAACACCAACACCAGAAATCAAGCTGCCTTACCCTCAAAGAAACAAGAAAAAGGGGCAGCAAGAAAAGAATTTTGAGAAGTTCCTGGAATTATTCAAAAAGCTGGAGCTGAATATTCCGTTGTTGGAGGCACTTGAGCAAATGCCCACCTATGCCAAATTCATGAAGGATATCATCTCTAAAAAGCGAACCATTGCCGACCATCCCATTATTCTAACAAAAACCTGTAGTGCTATTTTGCAGGGTCTGAAGATTCCAGTGAAAAAGAAGGATAGAGGAGCAGTAACCATCCCTTGCACTATTGGAGATAGATCTTTCAAGAGAGCTCTAATTGATCTGGGGGCAAGTATCAGTCTCATGCCTTTATCCATCTACAAAAAGTTGGGAATTGGTGCAATCCAAGACACTCGGATGACTCTCCAATTTGCGGATCATTCGGTCAAGCGACCTTACGGAGTAGTCCAAGACGTCCTTGTGAAAGTGGATAAGTTTGTGTTTCCGGTAGATTTTGTAATTCTTGAAATGCCAGAAGATGAAGAGATGCCGATAATTCTGGGACGACCATTCTTGGAAACGGGGAGAGTCATGATAGATATGGATGGGGGTACTCTTACTTTGAAGGTTTATGATGAAGAGTTAAAAATCAATGTTCATAGTACCATGAAGCATAAAGAGGATATTGGCACTAGTAGCAATATACAAGTGCTCGAACAAGTGGTAGAAAGTGATCATGTGGAGAGTGTATCGCAATTACCTCTCGAAAGAGTTTTGAGCATGTCAATTTTTGGGGAAAATGAAGAAGCCAATGATAATGACTTAGAGGTGGTATCAATGTCTGAAACTCAACCTATCTTTAAAGGTTCTCGAACACATAGGTGGGAAGATCTAAGGCAACCAATAGCATTGGGTTGTAATGAAGACAAGCCAAAAAGTTCAGAATTGAAACAGCTTCCGGAGAATCTTAAATATGTTTTCCTTGATTCTGAAGAGAAATGTCCCGCCATCATTAGCTCTAGTTTGAAAAATATACAAGAGGACAAGTTAATTGAAGTTCTGAAAAAGTTCAAGGGAGCTATTGGTTGGAAAATTGAAGACCTCAAAGGAATAAGTCCTACGATGTGCATGCACAAAATTCTCATGGAAGAAGATCACAAACCGGTGGTGCAGCCTCAAAGGAGATTGAACCCAGTTATGAAGGAGGTAGTGAGAAAGGAAGTCGTGAAGCTGTTAGATGCAGGACTCATCTACCCGATATCAGACAGTTCATGGGTGAGCCCTGTTCATGTGGTACCTAAAAAAGGAGGAACAACGGTGATAGCTAATGAAAAGAATGAGTTGATTCCTACTAGAACGGTCACTGGGTGGCGGGTGTGTATAGACTACAGAAGACTAAATTTGGCCACAAGGAAAGACCACTTTCCGTTGCCATTTATTGACCAGATGTTAGAAAGATTGGCCGGGCATGACTATTATTGTTTTTTGGATGGGTACTCTGGATACAACCAAATTGCGGCTGCACCAGAGGATTAAGAGAAGACGGCCTTTACTTGCCCATACGGTATCTTCGCTTATAGAAGGATGCCGTTCGGGTTGTGTAATGCCCCAGCGACATTTCAAAGATGCATGACTTCCATTTTTGCTGATATGCTTGAGAAGCATATGGAAGTCTTCATGGATGACTTCTCTGTTTTTGGTTCATCATTTGATAACTGTTTGGCTAACCTTTCACTTGTTTTGCAGCGATGTCAAGAAAGTAATCTGATCCTAAACTGGGAGAAGTGCCATTTTATGGTACGAGAAGGCATTGTTCTTGGTCACAAGATTTCCCACAGGGGAATCGAAGTTGATCAAGCTAAGGTGGAGGTTATCTCAAAATTACCACCACCTGTGAATGAGAAAGGTATTCGGAGTTTCCTAGGCCATGCGGGATTCTACCGTAGGTTCATAAGGGATTTTTCAAAGATAGCCAAACCTCTGACCACTTTGTTGGTTAAAGATAAGACTTTTGTATTTGATAAAGAGTGTGCCGATGCATTTGAGACACTGAAAAATAAACTAGTGTCGGAACCCATTGTGATTGCCCCTGATTGGTCTCTACCCTTTGAGATCATGTGCGATGCTAGCGACATTGCAGTGGGGGCTGTACTTGGACAGCGGAGAGAAAAATTGCTTCATGTCATTTATTATGCCAGTCACGTTTTGAACCCTGCACAGATCAATTATGCGACTACCGAGAAGGAGTTGCTAGCTGTTGTGTATGCCTTTGATAAATTCAGGCAATATCTATTGGGTTCGAAAGTGATTGTTTACACTGACCATGCTGCTTTAAAATATCTCTTTGCCAAGCAGGATTCGAAACCCAGACTCCTGAGATGGATTTTACTTCTCCAAGAGTTCGATGTAGAGATTCGCGACAAGAAAGGGTGTGAGAACACTGTTGCAGATCATCTTTCGCGGATGTCACCCATTGAGGAGACAGAAGAGCGGCGTCCAATAAAGGATGAGTTTGCTGATGAACACATCCTAGCTATTATTGGAGTGCCTTGGTTTGCTGATTACGCAAACTACCTTGTTGGCGGTATAATACCTGACGATTTTGATTCTAACCGTAAGAAAAAGTTTGTTCATGATTGCAGGTTCTATCTATGGGACGACCCATACCTATACAAGAGAGGAGTAGATGGGTTGATACGACGATGTGTGCCTGAGGAGGAGCAAAATGATGTGTTGAGAGCATGTCATGACTCTGAATATGGAGGGCATTTCAGTGGGGATCGTACTGCCTCCAAAGTCTTGCAGTCAGGATTATACTGGCCATCATTGTTCAAGGACTCCCAAGAGATGGTCAAAGAATGTGATAAGTGTCAGCGTACTGGGAACATATCAAAAAGAAATCAAATGCCCCAGAATTTCATGTTAGAGGTGGAGCTATTCGATGTTTGGGGAATTGACTTCATGGGTCTGTTTCCACCATCATTCGGGAAGAATTACATCTTAGTTGCAGTGGACTATGTATCAAAATGGGTGGAGGCGGTAGCTTTACCAACTAATGATGCGAAGGTAGTAGTCAAGTTCTTGAGAGAAAACATATTTTCAAGGTTTGGAGTACCGAGAGCGCTGATAAGTGATGAAGGAACTCACTTCCTCAATCACCTTATGGAGAAGCTTCTTCAGAAGTACAATGTGAAGCATCGGATAGCCACTCCGTACCACCCTCAAACGAGTGGTCAGGTAGAGGTGTCTAATAGACAGCTCAAACAAATTCTCGAGAAGACAGTGAGTTCGTTGCGAAAGGATTGGGCAACAAAGCTAGATGATGCGTTATGGGCTTACCGAACGGCGTTCAAAACGCCCATTGGGATGTCACCATACCAGCTTGTCTATGGAAAAGCATGTCACCTGCCTTTAGAGCTGGAACACAAGGCATTTTGGGCAACTAAATTCTTGAATATGGACTTATCTGTAGCAGGAAATTCTAGAATTCTGCAGTTGCATGAATTAGAAGAGTTTCGGAATCGTGCGTACGAAAATGCCAAAGTTTACAAGGAACAGACCAAGAAGTGGCACGATAGGAGGATCCAGAAAAAAGAATTTTGGGAAGGACAGCTGGTCCTTCTGTACAATTCCCGCTTGAAGCTATTCCCGGGAAAATTGAGGTCCAAATGGTCGGGACCATTTGTGGTTCATAAGGTGTTCCCTTACGGTGCAGTTGAAATTAAGAATCAAGCTAATGGAGACATCTTCAAAGTTAATGGGCAGAGACTAAAGCCATATTTCCAAGGTCAACCAGTTGGACAGGTTGATGTCATTCGTCTTGCTTAGTAGGACGATAGACCGTCGAGCCATGCGACGTTAAACGAAGCGCTCCGTGGGAGGCAACCCACGCTTGTTTCCTTTAACTTTCGTTTTCTTTGTTTTATTTCGTTTATATTGTAGGTGGTAGAGTTTGGACCGGTAGACGCAACTCAAGTAACAAGGCACGGAGAGCGTCCATTTTTTGTTCCATAGAAGACCATCAACACGGGCACCCGTGTGCAGCAACACGGCCCGTGTTGAAGACAGAATGCAGGAAAAAAAAGAATGATTGAAAAGGAGCTTCAGTACCAGCAACACGGGTTCCCGTGTGCAGCAACACGGCCCGTGTTGCCCCTCAGCACGCCCCAATGAAAACAGGCAGCCTTTTCACACGGCCACCCGTGTGCAGCCACACGGACCGTGTGGGCTATGCGGAACAGATTTTTCAAATTTTTTTAAACCACCCATGTGGGCCCCATCTACATTATATCATTCTTCTTCTTCTTTCCACTCATTCTCTAACTTTTCTTGCTCCTCCTCCATTAAACCCTAGCATCCACCTTCACTAAACTCACTCTACCACCATCAACCACCCATCTAAACACTATAGTGCCTTCACAAAAGTTGTTCTACTCTCCATTCTCTTCACTTCTATCGGTTTAGTTTTTGATTTTATGCAATTTTATTTTTCCGAATTTTTCCTTGTGTTATTTGTGTTTTCTTGTTAATTTTTCTTGCAGAGCTATTATAATGCCTCCCCGAAAGAAAACCAACGCCGCAATGTTCGGGATGATTTTGCCGAACCCTCCCAACCGAGGCAGCGGGTCCGTCGCGCCCCTAGTCGCGCAACCGGTCGTAGCGGGAACCAAGAAGAGAATGCCCATGGCATTACGTTTGCACTTCCTGAACACAAAGCAAGGTATGATATTTTAGTGCAGCGTAAATTGCTCCCGACTAGATATATCTGTGATTACACTCTTACCAAGTTAGGCCTCAAAGATGAAGTCTACCGGATGTTTCACAACATCGGAATGTTGCCTTTTATGTTGTTTGAGGCACCGACTTATGAGGGCCTAACTCTGGAATTCCTGAGCACTGTAGAATTCAAATTGAGACACAAATGGAATGGCTCCGAAATGGAGTATTTTGGTGATCTGGAGTTTTATATGTTTGGACATAAGCACTTGTTGTCTGTGGAAGAGGTAGGGGAGGCACTGAAATTACCGTCCTCTGGACCGGGCGCCCCCCTGAAACTTTTCCTGCTTGTGAATTCTGGGAAGCCATCACAGGTGCAGCTGGGTACAATCCAAGCAAGGCTAAGGCCTCGGGGATTCATAACCCTTGTTTCCGTTATGCTCAGAAAGGTTTGGCTTTCACCTTGTTTGGGAGGGGAGATAGTACAGGGGTCTGTGCGAAAAGAGAGCTATTTTTGTTGCATAACATGATTGAGGTGAGTCGGGTGAATGTCGCTGCCTTTGCCGCTAACCACCTGAAGCAAGTTGGTTATGCTTCTTGCGGAGAGATTTCAGTTGGGGGAATGATCTCTCAATTGGCTGAGCACTTGGATTATGGCACTTGTTGAATGATGAACCTTCATTACCGGGTAAGAAAATTGATTTGTAAACTCTTGTAAATCAGAGGATGATTGTAGTAAAGCCTGGGTACTTCTCACTAACTGTCCATGGACAGCATGTTATGGCACTACCTGCACCTGATTCTGTTTCTATTGCAAATCGTGCTAACTGGTTGTATGTAGCGACAGGTGAGTTTATGGGTGAAAGCCCTCCACATGACCATAATTTTGCAGGTGACGACATGGAGGATGACCTCCCCGCCCAAGATCGACCTATCCCGCCTCCTCAGCAGTTTTTCCAGCACACTGTTGGATCATCTTCCATGACTCAGGATCAATGGGGGTGGGTACAAACGGAGATTGGCGCTCTCCGCACCGAGCAAACACGACAGGGTGTTGAGTTGTTCAGACAAGGAGCTGTGGTGGATGATGTCCAAGAAATGATGCGACGCCTCATGTTGCAGTTTCCTCAGGATCCTCCTCCTCCACCGCCTTATCAGTGAGCTTGGTAATCTCCGTCACACTAGAATTAAAACATTGAGGACAATGTTTCGTTCAAGTGTGGGGGAGGTTCTATTTTATTTTATTGTTTTGCTTTCCGTTTTTGAATTCATAGAATAGTTTGTTTAGTGTGTTTATGTTTTATTTCTATTTCTTTTATCTTTAAGTGTGTTTCTTCTAAGTTTATGGGTGCAGTGCCAGCATAGTGTTACCAGATGAAGGATACAAGTCGGAAGGAAGCGAACTAACAGTTAGTGGTTGAACAACACATTCCACACTTGATCTCCGCAGGCACCACGGAAGTTGACACAATCAAAGAGAAGAAGGTAGGACGCAAGAAGTCGACACTGAACCAAGAGAGGAGTATGGTATACTTTAGATGAAAGGAAATTGCAGGACACCAAGAGCACATTGAAGCATGCAAGCTTAACCGACCCGGTGAGATGTCAGAGCCAAATTCATAACTCCACATGAGAGTCCAGTCAGGTATAGCACTATTCACTTTGATTTTGCGTACGTTCTCATAACACAAGCACACTACGGAAGCGCACACTGAGGCAAGTTTTTTTTGTAAACCCCGAGCCTTTCTAGCCATCCCGTATGCATTATATCATTTGTTCCCATTTTGAGCCGTAATGTGTGTTTTGTTCATTGTTGTTAGTTATTTTTTTTCTTTCCACCCGCATTCCCATAGTTCATTTTTCGCTCGGCATTTATAGTAATCACGTGAAGGTCACTCAAGAATCTAAGTGTGGGGTTGTAAACCATTGAAAAAAAAAAGAGAAAAGGGGCAAAGAAAGAAAATTTTGATCTCTCAAAAGAAAAAAAAGAGAAAAGATGAATATGAATCTTGTGAAAAATAAAAAAAAAGAGAGAGGTCTTATAAAAAATTTTCAAAGCTAGAAGAAAAAAAAAATTTTTAACCTGTGCCCACTTTTGAGAAAGACCAAATAAGGTTCAAACCCCATTTCTACGATTCAAATCAGTATGAGTAGAGAAGTTAATCCAATATAAATGCCGAGCACCAAACCGTTTGTTATCCCGTTTCTTGTTTACCCACCAAACCCAAGCCTCGTTACAGCCCTAAGACCTCATGAAGTGTGTGTAATCTGTGTGTGTAGTGATTTGAGAATTCATGCAAAGTTGAAAGTAATATGCATGCCTTGATACTGTGAGTGTAGACACTTTAACCCGGAGAGATTTGGTGAAAGTGTGAAAAGCTTGCAGGTGAAAGCGTGCTCGAAAGTGAGAATGCAGTTGATAGTTTGAAGAAGAAAACCAGAAACTCGATTGCTAGGTGAAGGAATCTTGCGAAACACCTGGTTGTGTTGTGGAGAAAAGAATCTCGTTGGTGACCTCTGTTTTGCCTCGATACATCACTTGAGGACAAGCAATGAGATAAGTGTGGGGTTGTGATCGGTCACCATTTCTAGTAAGTTTCCTCATCTTTTTCCGACCGAAATTCGCAATCTTGGTAATACTAAGTGGCATTGTCATATGTTTTTCAAGTAAGTTTCTTGTTTTTCGATTGTGTGATGATTGTTGCATGTTAGTGTGTTTTGAATATTATTCAAGTGCCGTTTTATGCGTTGGTTGTTAGTTTGTGTGTGGCCAGGTTGATGCACGGGAGAGGTAGAAACTTATGGCGAGCACGAGCGGAGAAAGAAGCCAAAAGAGCCAAAGTTGAGGTCAACACGGGCACCCGTGTGCATGCACACGGCCCGTGTCAAAAAGTGGATGGAAAAGCCATCTTGAAGGCTAGGCAGAGGTTTCACACGGGCACCCGTGTTCCTGCACACGGTCCGTGTGAAAAGATGAGCAGAAAGTGAATTTTTGACAAAGGAGCATTTGACCAACACGGGCACCCGTGTTCCTGCACACGGTCCGTGTTGGCAGGCGCCGGCAGATCTCCAAATTTTGATATTTTGAAAGCCTTGAACTCATTAAGGGTATTTTGGACCTTTTGGATACGGGGGATGAGAGCCAACACTACTAAAACCTAACAGGAAGAAGGAAGGGGGCATCTTGGATCATTGAGGATAGAGAATTACAGAGAAAGAGCAATCAAGGGATTTGGAAGAGATCTTCAAGAGCACTCGCGATTGGAGATCATATCGACCGATAATTTCTTGTAATGACTACATTTACTCTTGTTATTTTCTTAAACACTATGAGTAGCTAAACTATACTATGCTAGGGTGATGTCCCTAAATCTTTTCATGTAATGACTTGTTAAAACCGTTGTGATGAATTTGATGTTTTTATAAATTGAGTTTATGATTCAAAGTTTTTCATGCTTCATAATATTGGAAAATATTTTGTTGATCTATGATTAGGGTTAGGCGTGACACACCACCCTAATGCATTTTGAATCAAAACATTACCGGTAAATCGCTTAGGAATAAGGATTTCTCTATAGTGATCATTCATTCTAGATTACGATGCATAATGTCTTATTACTAAATTCAATTATTGAGGAATTGAAATTGACTTTTAAGTATTAAGAAGTTCTCCACTAAGGAATTAGGGAAAACCATTTTATAGAATTGATACCCAATTGTAGTCACATCTTTTCGTGAACAACGGTGTTCTCAAGGAGTTACGTAAGATTTATACATCAACCTAGCATGTCTTCTCATTTGTGTACCAAATCATCATTTACTTATCGTTTTTAATTATAAACAGTTATTCAGTTTTATCAAACCAATCAAAAAACCAACCATAGCTTTTTGTTCAATTGAAATTTAGTCCTGGCTTATATTTTATCCGCAGTCCTTGTGATCGATACTTGGATAAACCTCCACTTTAATAACTACATCGGTAAAAAAATAGTACACTTGCTATTTTCCGATCAAGTTTTTGGCGCCGTTGCCGGGGACTGCCAAACTATAAGCCGAACTTTAAGTCAATTGAAATTTTGTTGCTCTGCGACCAAAATTTTATTTTTATCTGTTATTTTAATTTCATTGCAGTTTTGTATCTGTTCTAACTGTTGTCTAACTGTTTATGCGAGGTCAGACCTCAGCTAAATTTTCCTTTGACACAGAACCAGAAAGAGCTCTGCACGAGAGACGCTGCAAGGCGAGAATTGAAAGACTGGCAGTACCAAGTGCAAGTCTTAGTGTTCCACATCAGGAAAGCGACGACGAAGTGTCTGTGCATTCGGAGCACAGCGACTCTGACTTTGACAGGGAGGTAGATCAGGAACCAGTTAACATGGCTGGAAATCAACCTCCTGCGGAGAGATTGTTAGGGGACTATGGAGGGGCAAATGCTCATCCCAACCGGATGACTATTGTTAATCAACCCGTGAATGTGGCACATTTTCAATTGCATCCATCCACCATTCGCCAGTTAGAGAGCAAGCCGTTCTCCGGAAGAATAAACGAGGATGCAAATAAGCATCTTCAGAGATTTCTCACTACGACAACTTCGTTGAAGATCGAAGGTCATTCAGAGGAGGCCAAGAGACTTGTTATGTTCCCGTTTACACTTACTGATGACGCAGAAGAGTGGTTTTACTCACTTCCGGCTGCAAGTATCACGACATGGCAAGAGATGGAAACAGCATTCCTCAATGAATATTTTCCTGCTTCGGTGTTCATCCGAAAAAGATATGATATCGTAAATTTCAAACAAAAAGAGGGGGAATCATTGGGGGATGCATACAAGAGGTTCAAAAGGTTTTTGACTGCATGTCCTACTCATAACATGGACGCTACCGAGCAGATGCAGAATTTCGTGAATGGTTTGCGACTTAAGACAAAGCAGCTTATTGATACCGCTGCTGGTGGTTCAACCAATTTTGCTACAGCCACTGTTATGAAAAGGATCATAGAGGCAATTGCTGCTAATGAGCATCTTGAATTGTATGATCGAACCATGAGCCAACCGGAGGGCAAAATTGATTTGAAGTTTCTAGAGCAGGTTGTTAAGATGGAGGATCAGATTGCTGCAGAGGTAGAGAGAAGGTTAAAAAAGATGAATATTGGAAATCAGACAGTGGCACAGGTGGAACCAGTTAAAGCGGTTCTTTGTGAAATATGTGGTGGACCGCACTTTGCTATGCATTGTGTGGCAACTCAAGAACAGGTTGAGCAGATTCATATGTTGAGGCAGAATAATCCTTATGCCAACACATATAATCCGGGGTGGAAAAATCATCCGAACTTCTCATGGAAAGACCAGCAAGGAAACGTCCAGAAGCCGGTTCAAGGCCAACAACCATATCAACCTCAGACTCAACAATATCAACCACAAGGGCAACAATATCGTCCGTAACAACAACCATACCAGCAACCTCAACAACAATACCAACCACAGGGACCAAGAAAGGCGGATTGGGAAATCGCCATTGAAAAGATGGCCGCTCAAAGCTCCCAATTCCAAGAAGAGACACGAAGCAATTTAAGGAACACCGAAGCCTCAATCAAGAACCTTGAAGTGCAAATGAGTCAAATTGCTCAACACCTTGCAATTCCGCAAGCACCGGGAGCCCTCCCAAGCGCAACTGTGACTAATCCTAAAGACAATCAAAAAATCAATGTCGTCACTACACGAAGAGGGAAACCATGTGAAGTAGTGGAAAAGAATTCGGAGAGTGAGGATCAATTGCTTGAAGTGGAGCTGGACATAAGAGAGAATGAGGAAGTGGAAGAAGAAGTGGTAACACCAACACCAGTTACGAAAGAAAAAGTGTTAACACCAACACCAGAAATCAAGCTGCCTTACCCTCAAAGAAACAAGAAAAAGGGGCAGCAAGAAAAGAATTTTGAGAAGTTCCTGGAATTATTCAAAAAGCTGGAGCTGAATATTCCGTTGTTGGAGGCACTTGAGCAAATGCCCACCTATGCCAAATTCATGAAGGATATCATCTCTAAAAAGCGAACCATTGCCGACCATCCCATTATTCTAACAAAAACCTGTAGTGCTATTTTGCAGGGTCTGAAGATTCCAGTGAAAAAGAAGGATAGAGGAGCAGTAACCATCCCTTGCACTATTGGAGATAGATCTTTCAAGAGAGCTCTAATTGATCTGGGGGCAAGTATCAGTCTCATGCCTTTATCCATCTACAAAAAGTTGGGAATTGGTGCAGTCCAAGACACTCGGATGACTCTCCAATTTGCGGATCATTCGGTCAAGCGACCTTACGGAGTAGTCCAAGACGTCCTTGTGAAAGTGGATAAGTTTGTGTTTCCGGTAGATTTTGTAATTCTTGAAATGCCAGAAGATGAAGAGATGCCGATAATTCTGGGACGACCATTCTTGGAAACGGGGAGAGTCATGATAGATATGGATGGGGGTACTCTTACTTTGAAGGTTTATGATGAAGAGTTAAAAATCAATGTTCATAGTACCATGAAGCATAAAGAGGATATTGGCACTAGTAGCAATATACAAGTGCTCGAACAAGTGGTAGAAAGTGATCATGTGGAGAGTGTATCGCAATTACCTCTCGAAAGAGTTTTGAGCATGTCAATTTTTGGGGAAAATGAAGAAGCCAATGATAATGACTTAGAGGTGGTATCAATGTCTGAAACTCAACCTATCTTTAAAGGTTCTCGAACACATAGGTGGGAAGATCTAAGGCAACCAATAGCATTGGGTTGTAATGAAGACAAGCCAAAAAGTTCAGAATTGAAACAGCTTCCGGAGAATCTTAAATATGTTTTCCTTGATTCTGAAGAGAAATGTCCCGCCATCATTAGCTCTAGTTTGAAAAATATACAAGAGGACAAGTTAATTGAAGTTCTGAAAAAGTTCAAGGGAGCTATTGGTTGGAAAATTGAAGACCTCAAAGGAATAAGTCCTACGATGTGCATGCACAAAATTCTCATGGAAGAAGATCACAAACCGGTGGTGCAGCCTCAAAGGAGATTGAACCCAGTTATGAAGGAGGTAGTGAGAAAGGAAGTCGTGAAGCTGTTAGATGCAGGACTCATCTACCCGATATCAGACAGTTCATGGGTGAGCCCTGTTCATGTGGTACCTAAAAAAGGAGGAACAACGGTGATAGCTAATGAAAAGAATGAGTTGATTCCTACCAGAACGGTCACTGGGTGGCGGGTGTGTATAGACTACAGAAGACTAAATTTGGCCACAAGGAAAGACCACTTTCCGTTGCCATTTATTGACCAGATGTTAGAAAGATTGGGCGGGCATGACTATTATTGTTTTTTGGATGGGTACTCTGGATACAACCAAATTGCGGTTGCACCAGAGGATCAAGAGAAGACGGCCTTTACTTGCCCATACGGTATCTTCGCTTATAGAAGGATGCCGTTCGGGTTGTGTAATGCCCCAGCGACATTTCAAAGATGCATGACTTCCATTTTTGCTGATATGCTTGAGAAGCATATGGAAGTCTTCATGGATGACTTCTCTGTTTTTGGTTCATCATTTGATAACTGTTTGGCTAACCTTTCACTTGTTTTACAGCGATGTCAAGAAAGTAATCTGATCCTAAACTGGGAGAAGTGCCATTTTATGGTACGAGAAGGCATTGTTCTTGGTCACAAGATTTCCCACAGGGGAATCGAAGTTGATCAAGCTAAGGTGGAGGTTATCTCAAAATTACCACCACCTGTGAATGAGAAAGGTATTCGGAGTTTCCTAGGCCATGCGGGATTCTACCGTAGGTTCATAAGGGATTTTTCAAAGATAGCCAAACCTCTGACCACTTTGTTGGTTAAAGATAAGACTTTTGTATTTGATAAAGAGTGTGCCGATGCATTTGAGACACTGAAAAATAAACTAGTGTCGGCACCCATTGTGATTGCCCCTGATTGGTCTCTACCCTTTGAGATCATGTGCGATGCTAGCGACATTGCAGTGGGGGCTGTACTTGGACAGCGGAGAGAAAAATTGCTTCATGTCATTTATTATGCCAGTCACGTTTTGAACCCTGCACAAATCAATTATGCGACTACCGAGAAGGAGTTGCTAGCTGTTGTGTATGCCTTTGATAAATTCAGGCAATATCTATTGGGTTCGAAAGTGATTGTTTACACTGACCATGCTGCTTTAAAATATCTCTTTGCCAAGCAGGATTCGAAACCCAGACTCCTGAGATGGATTTTACTTCTCCAAGAGTTCGATGTAGAGATTCGCGACAAGAAAGGGTGTGAGAACACTGTTGCAGATCATCTTTCGCGGATGTCACCCATTGAGGAGACAGAAGAGCGGCGTCCAATAAAGGATGAGTTTGCTGATGAACACATCCTAGCTGTTATTGGAGTGCCTTGGTTTGCTGATTACGCAAACTACCTTGTTGGCGGTATAATACCTGACGATTTTGATTCTAACCGTAAGAAAAAGTTTGTTCATGATTGCAGGTTCTATCTATGCGACGACCCATACCTATACAAGAGAGGAGTAGATGGGTTGATACGACGATGTGTGCCTGAGGAGGAGCAAAATGATGTGTTGAGAGCATGTCATGACTCTGAATATGGAGGGCATTTCAGTGGGGATCGTACTGCCTCCAAAGTCTTGCAGTCAGGATTATACTGGCCATCATTGTTCAAGGACTCCCAAGAGATGGTCAAAGAATGTGATAAGTGTCAGCGTACTGGGAACATATCAAAAAGAAATCAAATGCCCCAGAATTTCATGTTAGAGGTGGAGCTATTCGATGTTTGGGGAATTGACTTCATGGGTCCGTTTCCACCATCATTCGGGAAGAATTACATCTTAGTTGCAGTGGACTATGTATCAAAATGGGTGGAGGCGGTAGCTTTACCAACTAATGATGCGAAGGTAGTAGTCAAGTTCTTGAGAGAAAACATATTTTCAAGGTTTGGAGTACCGAGAGCGCTGATAAGTGATGAAGGAACTCACTTCCTCAATCACCTTATGGAGAAGCTTCTTCAGAAGTACAATGTGAAGCATCGGATAGCCACTCCGTACCACCCTCAAACGAGTGGTCAGGTAGAGGTGTCTAATAGACAGCTCAAACAAATTCTCGAGAAGACAGTGAGTTCGTCGCGAAAGGATTGGGCAACAAAGCTAGATGATGCGTTATGGGCTTACCGAACGGCGTTCAAAACGCCCATTGGGATGTCACCATACCAGCTTGTCTATGGAAAAGCATGTCACCTGCCTTTAGAGCTGGAACACAAGGCATTTTGGGCAACTAAATTCTTGAATATGGACTTATCTGTAGCAGGAAATTCTAGAATTCTGCAGTTGCATGAATTAGAAGAGTTTCGGAATCGTGCGTACGAAAATGCCAAAGTTTACAAGGAACAGACCAAGAAGTGGCACGATAGGAGGATCCAGAAAAAAGAATTTTGGGAAGTACAGCTGGTCCTTCTGTACAATTCCCGCTTGAAGCTATTCCCGGGAAAATTGAGGTCCAAATGGTCGGGACCATTTGTGGTTCATAAGGTGTTCCCTTACGGTGCAGTTGAAATTAAGAATCAAGCTAATGGAGACATCTTCAAAGTTAATGGGCAGAGACTAAAGCCATATTTCCAAGGTCAACCAGTTGGACAGGTTGATGTCATTCGTCTTGCTTAGTAGGACGATAGACCGTCGAGCCATGCGACGTTAAACGAAGCGCTCCGTGGGAGGCAACCCACGCTTGTTTCCTTTAACTTTCGTTTTCTTTGTTTTATTTCGTTTATATTGTAGGACGATACATCGGAATGTTGCCTTTTATGTTGTTTGAGGCACCGACTTATGAGGGCCTAACTCTAGAATTCCTGAGCACTGTAGAATTCAAATTGAGACACAAATGGAATGGCTCCGAAATGGAGTATTTTGGTGATCTGGAGTTTTATATGTTTGGACATAAGCACTTGTTGTCTGTGGAAGAGGTAGGGGAGGCACTGAAATTACCGTCCTCTGGACCAGGCGCCCCCCTGAAACTTTTCCTGCTTGTGAATTCTGGGAAGCCATCACAGGTGCACCTGGGTACAATCCAAGCAAGGCTAAGGCCTCGGGGATTCATAACCCTTGTTTCCGTTATGCTCAGAAAGGTTTGGCTTTCACCTTGTTTGGGAGGGGAGATAGTACAGGGGTCTGTGCGAAAAGAGAGCTATTTTTGTTGCATAACATGATTGAGGTGAGTCGGGTGAATGTCGCTGCCTTTGCCGCTAACCACCTGAAGCAAGTTGGTTATGCTTCTTGCGGAGAGATTTCAGTTGGGGGAATGATCTCTCAATTGGCTGAGCACTTGGATTATGGCCACTTGTTGAATGATGAACCTTCATTACCGGGTAAGAAAATTGATTTGCAAACTCTTGTAAATCAGAGGATGATTGTAGTAAAGCCTGGGTACTTCTCACTAACTGTCCATGGACAGCATGTTATGGCACTACCTGCACCTGATTCTGTTTCTATTGCAAATCGTGCTAACTGGTTGTATGTAGCGACAGGTGAGTTTATGGGTGAAAGCCCTCCACATGACCATAATTTTGCAGGTGACGACATGGAGGATGACCTCCCCGCCCAAGATCGACCTGTCCCGCCTCCTCAGCAGTTTTTCCAGCACACTGTTGGATCATCTTCCATGACTCAGGATCAATGGGGGTGGGTACAAACGGAGATTGGCGCTCTCCGCACCGAGCAAACACGACAGGGTGTTGAGTTGTTCAGACAAGGAGCTGTGGTGGATGATGTCCAAGAAATGATGCGACGCCTCATGTTGCAGTTTCCTCAGGATCCTCCTCCTCCACCGCCTTATCAGTGAGCTTGGTAATCTCCGTCACACTAGAATTAAAACATTGAGGACAATGTTTCGTTCAAGTGTGGGGGAGGTTCTATTTTATTTTATTGTTTTGCTTTCCGTTTTTGAATTCATAGAATAGTTTGTTTAGTGTGTTTATGTTTTATTTCTATTTCTTTTATCTTTAAGTGTGTTTCTTCTAAGTTTATGGGTGCAGTGCCAGCATAGTGTTACCAGATGAAGGATACAAGTCGGAAGGAAGCGAACTAACAGTTAGTGGTTGAACAACACATTCCACACTTGATCTCCGCAGGCACCACGGAAGTTGACACAATCAAAGAGAAGAAGGTAGGACGCAAGAAGTCGACACTGAACCAAGAGAGGAGTATGGTATACTTTAGATGAAAGGAAATTGTAGGACACCAAGAGCACATTGAAGCATGCAAGCTTAACCGACCCGGTGAGATGTCAGAGCCAAATTCATAACTCCACATGAGAGTCCAGTCAGGTATAGCACTATTCACTTTGATTTTGCGTACGTTCTCATAACACAAGCACACTACGGAAGCGCACACTGAGGCAAGTTTTTTTTGTAAACCCCGAGCCTTTCTAGCCATCCCGTATGCATTATATCATTTGTTCCCATTTTGAGCCGTAATGTGTGTTTTGTTCATTGTTGTTAGTTATTTTTTTTCTTTCCACCCGCATTCCCATAGTTCATTTTTCGCTCGGCATTTATAGTAATCACGTGAAGGTCACTCAAGAATCTAAGTGTGGGGTTGTAAACCATTGAAAAAAAAAGAGAAAAGGGGCAAAGAAAGAAAATTTTGATCTCTCAAAAGAAAAAAAAGAGAAAAGATGAATATGAATCTTGTGAAAAAAAAAAAAAAAAAAGAGAGGTCTTATAAAAAATTTTCAAAGCTAGAAGAAAAAAAAAATCTTTACCTGTGCCCACTTTTGAGAAAGACCAAATAAGGTTCAAACCCCATTTCTACGATTCAAATCAGTATGAGTAGAGAAGTTAATCCAATATAAATGCCGAGCACCAAACCGTTTGTTATCCAGTTTCTTGTTTACCCACCAAACCCAAGCCTTGTTACAGCCCTAAGACCTCATGAAGTGTGTGTAATCTGTGTGTGTAGTGATTTGAGAATTCATGCAAAGTTGAAAGTAATATGCATGCCTTGATACTGTGAGTGTAGACACTTTAACCCGGAGAGATTTGGTGAGAGTGTGAAAAGCTTGCAGGTGAAAGCGTGCTCGAAAGTGAGAATGCAGTTGATAGTTTGGAGAAGAAAACCAGAAACTCGATTGCTAGGTGAAGGAATCTTGCGAAACACCTGGTTGTGTTGTGGAGAAAAGAATCTCGTTGGTGACCTCTGTTTTGCCTCGATACATCACTTGAGGACAAGCAATGAGATAAGTGTGGGGTTGTGATCGGTCACCATTTCTAGTAAGTTTCCTCATCTTTTTCCGACTGAAATTCGCAATCTTGGTAATACTAAGTGGCATTGTCATATGTTTTTCAAGTAAGTTTCTTGTTTTTCGATTGTGTGATGATTGTTGCATGTTAGTGTGTTTTGAATATTATTCAAGTGCCGTTTTATGCGTTGGTTGTTAGTTTGTGTGTGGCCAGGTTGATGCACGGGAGAGGTAGAAACTTATGGCGAGCACGAGCGGAGAAAGAAGCCAAAAGAGCCAAAGTTGAGGTCAACACGGGCACCCGTGTGCATGCACACGGCCCGTGTCAAAAAGTGGATGGAAAAGCCATCTTGAAGGCTAGGCAGAGGTTTCACACGGGCACCCGTGTTCCTGCACACGGTCCGTGTGAAAAGATGAGCAGAAAGTGAATTTTTGACAAAGGAGCATTTGACCAACACGGGCACCCGTGTTCCTGCACACGGTCCGTGTTGGCAGGCGCCGGCAGATCTCCAAATTTTGATATTTTGAAAGCCTTGAACTCATTAAGGGTATTTTGGACCTTTTGGATACGGGGGATGAGAGCCAACACTACTAAAACCTAACAGGAAGAAGGAAGGGGGCATCTTGGATCATTGAGGATAGAGAATTACAGAGAAAGAGCAATCAAGGGATTTGGAAGAGATCTTCAAGAGCACTCGCGATTGGAGATCATATCGACCGATAATTTCTTGTAATGACTACATTTACTCTTGTTATTTTCTTAAACACTATGAGTAGCTAAACTATACTATGCTAGGGTGATGTCCCTAAATCTTTTCATGTAATGACTTGTTAAAACCGTTGTGATGAATTTGATGTTTTTATAAATTGAGTTTATGATTCAAAGTTTTTCATGCTTCATAATATTGGAAAATGTTTTGTTGATCTATGATTAGGGTTAGGCGTGACACACCACCCTAATGCATTTTGAATCAAAACATTACCGGTAAATCGCTTAGGAATAAGGATTTCTCTATAGTGATCATTCATTCTAGATTACGATGCATAATGTCTTATTACTAAATTCAATTATTGAGGAATTGAAATTGACTTTTAAGTATTAAGAAGTTCTCCACTAAGGAATTAGGGAAAACCATTTTATAGAATTGATACCCAATTGTAGTCACATCTTTTCGTGAACAACGGTGTTCTCAAGGAGTTACGTAAGATTTATACATCAACCTAGCATGTCTTCTCATTTGTGTACCAAATCATCATTTACTTATCGTTTTTAATTATAAACAGTTATTCAGTTTTATCAAACCAATCAAAAAACCAACCATGGCTTTTTGTTCAATTGAAATTTAGTCCTGGCTTATATTTTATCCGCAGTCCTTGTGATCGATACTTGGATAAACCTCCACTTTAATAACTACATCGGTAAAAAAATAGTACACTTGCTATTTTCTGATTCAAAACTTGGTTAAATCGCAAACAGTCACTTAAGTCGGTCAGAAATACCTAAAACACCCTTACAGGTTAGCTATTTGGCAAAAGAACACAACTCTCATGAATTTTTCGAGGCTTCTGACTTTTTTATCAGCTTTTGAATTCATCATAGAAATGTAGCTCTTTCTCTGAGCTTTCCAACAAATATTAGAACGCGTCGATCCGATTCCCGTAGCTCAAGTTATGAACTATTAAGTGAAAACTGATCAATCAGCGTATTGGCTGACACGGCCAGTGTTGCCTGACACGGGTGGCCGTGTTGCACCTGCGAAGCATGCTGAAAACTTTTCCGAAACTTCAAATTTTGCATTTTTTTCGTCCTGATTTGTCCTATTTTATTCCTCTGAGTCTGAAAATATTAAAATACACAACCAACGCATAAAATAAAGAAGAATGCTATAAAACTCTTAATAATATTAATCAAAGATAACTAAAATAAACGGTAAATATACGTGTAAAAACCACTGATCATGCTTCATTGCTTCAAAAAAGTTAAAACAAACTTCTTCATCGTGAAATCTCAATTTTATCAAACCATCATCAATGTCAATCATCATCCTTGTTGTTTTCATAAAAGGTCTTCCTAGTATCAATGGGGTATCAACATCTTCCTCCATGTCAATAACAACAAAATCAACCGGAAATAAGAACTTGTAAACTTTCACAAGCATGTCCTCTGCTATCCCATAAGGGCGAGTTGTAGACTTATCCGCTAATTGTAGTGTCATTCTTGTATCCTTCATATCAACAATGCCTAACCTCTTAACCATGGACAATGGAATCAAATTGATACTTGAACCCATATCAACCAAACCTCTTCCAACATGAATATCACCAATAGTAACCGGCAAAGTGACTCTTCCAGGATCTCTCTCCTTTATCGGTAAAGTACATTGAATAATTGCACTACACTTAGCATCAGAATAACCGTTTCAGGCACAGTGTAACTTCTCTTCTTTGTGAGGATGTCCTTCATAAACTTGGCATATTTTGGCATTTGCTCCAAAGGAATATGTCCATAAATCGAGCATAATGCCTCTCATTATCTTTCTTCGCGGGAGCATGAGGGTAAGGTAGATTACGAATGGGAGGGCTCATAGGTTTCTTCTTTCCTTCTTGAGTCTTTTTATTTTTCACTTCATTTTTTTATTTTTCTACCTCCTCTTTTTCTTCACTCTCATTTTCAACTAAAACTCCCTCTTTTTTCTTTGGTTCTGCTTCACTCTCTACTTCTTTTTCCTTCTCTATCCTAACTTTCTCCTTATCAACCTCCTTCCCAACTTCACTTTCAAGTACTCTTCCACTCCTAGTCATAACCGCCTTGCAATGCTCCTTAGGATTAGTTTGAGTATTTGCCATGAATGATGGTCCAGTTTGTTTCTCGGCCAATTGCTTAGCTAGTTGACCAACTTGAGTCTCTAAATTCTTTATTGCCGCTTCATTACTCTTTTGATTCGCCATTGATTCTTGCATAAATTGATTTAGAGTCTCATCCAATTTTGAAGGCTTGTCTTGAGGAGGTGGTTGTAGATAAGGATTTTGTCTTTGTTGATAATTGTCTTGTCTCCACCCTTGGCCATATGGTTGTGCATTTTGCCTTTGTTGGTATCCACCTTGATTTTGGTAAGGAGCTTGTCTTTGTTGATAGCCTCCTTGATTTTGGTTCGCCATATAATTCACTTCATTCATCGGTGGACAATATCTGGTAGGGTGGTCTCCACTACAAAGCTCACACAAAGCAACTTGTTTATTCTTGTTAGGATCTTGCATTTCTTTCAATTATTGAGGAAGCCTTGCCATTTTCTTGGTGAGTTCCTCCACTTGTTGAGAGAGTAACTTATTTTGAGCAAGAATCGCGTCATTGGTCCCCAATTCAATAAGTCTCGGTTTCTTTTGAACAACTCCTTGGTTATGTTGAACTTGATGATCATTCCGCGCCATCTTCTCAATAATCTCAATTGTCTCCTCTGCTGTCTTCGCCATCAAAGAACCTCCATCAGTGGCATCTAACAAAAGCTTGGGTTGCGGTTGTAAGCCATTACGAAAAATATGAATCTGAGTGAGTTCATCAAAGCCATGACTAGGACACTTTCTCAACATTGACTTATACCTTTCCCATGCTTCAATGAGAGATTCATTAACACCCTGAGAGAACACTGAAATAGCTGCTTTTGCTTCAAGCAACCTTGATTGAGGGAAAAACCTGTCAAGAAACTTTTCTTCCAACTCATTCCAATTTGTCATAGTTTGAGTGGGTTGGTAAAGATACCAATCCTTAGCTTTGCCAATCAACGAATGAGGGAACAATCTCTTAAACACATGCTCTTCCTCTCTTTCAGGAGCTCCGACTGCACCAGCAATATCATAGAACTTTGTCAAGTGAGTGTATGGATCCTCATGATCAAGTCCTGCGAAAGGACTAGCATATAACAACTAAAGAATGCCAGTCTTCATCTCCGAGTTTCTTGCATTGTTGTCATTTCTTGCAAATTGAGCTGCTCTCCTCGGACTATTTGCACATGCTGGTCTTGGATTTGGTGGTGGTGGTGGTGGATCACTATTTCCTGCCATCTCTCCTTCAATAACTTGTGAAGTTGATGAAGTAGTTGCTTCTTGTCCTAACCTTCGTTCTTTGGCTAGTTTCCTTCTTCTCCTTGTTTTGGTGTTCAGTCTACGTGCAGTTCTTTGAATCTCTGGATCAAATAGAAGTTGGTCTGCAGGTATACTTCCTTGCATAAACAAAAGTTGAAACACTAACCAAACAAGTAAGCCAATACTAGGTAATAATTGTTAAATTTAATAATAGTTATTATTATACTCAAAATACAAAAACTATTACAATGCTTGTAATATCTAAACGTCAATCCCCGACAACGACGCCATTTTGTTAGAATATAGGATAAGTATTTCCTTTATCGTTTCCTCAGGGATTGATGCAATACTATCGCCGTTCTATAGTTTAGTGTATTTTGAGTTAAGGTTGGGTAAAATTTTGGTGTCATAAGATGTAAAAAGCATGAAAGGTAGTTAAAGATAGTAAACTAGGATTTAAAAACGATTTGGTAAAACTGTGTCAAGATTAGTTTTCGTTAACTTGCTTTGTATATACTCTAATGATCATGTATATGAACATATTAATGATTAATATAACCACGTATCCTCTAGATACCGTTTATCTCTAAAGCAATATCGTAAATATTATCATATTAACCGTCAGATGATCTCTCTTGCCGACAATCAACATAATAATCTTTAAAACTTGATACAAGTGATTATCAACTCACAAATCTATCTCTAGAGTTTGATTATTGATATATGAATATCCTTTAGGTCAAGATTTGAAACATATCTCTCAATAGTGCATCGAAACAACATATAAACATGAATAATAAAATATTCACCATATATTAATCATTAACAAGGTTCATACACAAAAGATCAAGCTAAATACATAGTATACAAGCTAACTACCTCTAATCTTGACACATGAGAAGTTTAGCTCTCCATAGCTTCAACAACAAACATCAACACAAGATTTTCTAGCATAAAAATCCAAAGATGATGAAGAAATATGCTTGAGAAATCTTGAATGCTTTTTGAGTTTTTCTCTTCTTCTCTTGCCCTAGAATGTTGTTGGTTGGTTGAATGAAATAAAGATAAGGATTCACTATAAAAATATCTCCATGTGTCTAAAAAAAGTATTCTTCAAAAAGTAGTCCCGCTTAATGCACAGAGGGCCGCTAAGCGGACTAGAGAAAATATCTTCTGCCACGAAGGGTCCGCTAAGCGGAATGAGGCCGCTAAGTGGAATTGAAAACATGATTCAACTCTAAAAAGCCCACTGGAAGGCCGCTTAGCGGACCTTGCTGAACAAAAAATCTCATTAGCCACTGGATAGCGCGCTAGACCGCCGCTTAGCGGAGCTTGCTGATCAACACTTCTTCAAAATGCCTCCGAACTTGCTCCATAGTGACATCTTTCACAACTATCATCCAAAGCTTTCCCAAAATGCAAAATAACTTCAAAACATATAAGAAAAACTAATAAATTACATATTTACTACTAAAACTCGATTTTATTTATTATACGATTATAAACGTAATTGAATCAAAAGTAAGAAAAAAAGTTATCGAAGTACCACAAAAGTAATTACCAAACTATCCACATTTTGGATTCTAACAGGGACCCTATTTTTATTTAAAAAATAAATCAACAAAAAAGGATTTTATATTGATATTTTTAAAAAATCATAATTTTAAAAACAAAATTACGAGTTTGCTCATATTTTTTTTATATATAAGTGTAAAATAGATTTTAAAAACAAAATATAATTTTATATCTATTTTAAAAAAACAAACACAAAATATATCAAATTTCGTAATTAAATTTTTTTCTGGACCCTTTAATATTTGAGATCCAGTGCGATAGCACATGCTGCACCTGCACATGGCTGGCCATATATATATATATATATATATATATATATATATATATATATATATATATATATATATATATATATATATATATATATATATATATATATATATATATATATATATATATATATATATATATATATATTTTTCTGGACCCTTTAATATTTGAGATCCAGTGCGATAGCACATGCTGCACCTGCACAGGGCTGTATATATATATATATATATATATATATATATATATATATATATATATATATATATATATATATATAGGGAGTGTATCTGGTGAGAACTAATAGATTTGTGAGAAATGAGAACTATTAATATCAATCGTTTGATTTAATAAACGTTTGAGATTTAAAGATTCCATATTAAGAACACCTTATTG